>NW_027052275.1:0-18995 GCF_036321145.2 Pelmatolapia mariae | reverse complement strand
GATAACATCTCCCCCTCTCATCCAATAAAGAAACACTGCACGAAGCTGCTGTTAGCTCTTAGATTTAGTGCACTTTACAGCACATTTCATGCTGCAAACATGAGGAATTCACACTTTGAAATGTTCTCCTCCTGAAAGAGAAACTCTTACAAATACATGTCCCACAAGGCCAGCCTCCAAAATCTCCATCCATGCTTTTCAGTCCCAAAGCGAACCCTGCGCCTCTTTAGGAAATCCTGACAGCAGCGCACACGCACACTGTGTCTGTGATGATGTCACAAACACACCTGGAGAGTCCAGTGTGCTGTAAGCAGGAAACAACAATGAGGCCATGTGACTTTGACCTCCTGGTAAATACAAAAACACATGAAGGGGGAAATTATCTCTAGGGGCCTCTGCTGGACATGAGAGGAACTGCAGGGATCGGCTTCATTTTTGTGCCTGTTGTTTTTGTCTTTATCCCTTCACTGAGCTCATGTTGACTTATTTCACTTTTCAGGACATCAGCAACCTGCTCTTAAATATAATGAAACCAAACGGTGCTCACCTAAAGTGGTAACTGTGCTGATCATGTGACCCACAGCCTCACAGTCTGTGATGTCATCCTGTCTCACTTCAAGAGCTCAAACAGACTGATACGACTGTGTGAACCGAAAAGGTCAGAGCAACACTTTGCCCTCCACTGTTTACACACCGCTTACATTTAGAGTGTGTGAGCTTTAATGGGAAAGCTGCTGTGCTGGGTGACTAATGTGAGGCAGAGGGCAGAAGCTGGAAGTCTGGATCGGATCCACATGACAGAAAAGCGAAACAGCTTCAGTCCGAGTCATTCCTTTGATTCCAATCAGCACATTTATTGATCATTAGTATCCACATTAAACATTAAGCACTGATTCATCCACTGAGGCTCAAACCTCAAACTGCACAGACACATGAAAACATGATATTTATCTTATAAAAACTTGATGTTTATTATTCAAAAGTGTTTAAAGCCTTTACAGGTGAGTTTGATCCAGGAGGGTCTGAAGCCAGAGTCAGACAGAGTCTGTGCAGAGACTGTAGAAGGACAGAGCAGCAGCAGAGCAGTCCAGATCCACTGATGATCCTCTGTCAGATCCAGAGGGACACACAGGGATGATGCTGGACTCTACATTGTGTCTGACAGTGGAGCTGTTCTCAGAGCAGTTCACTCTGCAGCACTGACAGTCATCTGCACTTCATTCCTCTGTCAGTCACTGCTGGATGAAGCTCTCCTCTCCACCTCCCAGTAACATGGCCCAGTCAGAGCGTCTCTACACACAAGCTGCTGCTGCTTCAACCTCTCTGGATCATCAGGACACAGCTGCTCCTCTCTCAGCACACACACCGTCCTGTTTACGATCATCAGCTCCACCTGCAGAGAGAAGAAGGAAGAGCAGAGGAGATAAACGAGTGTTTCCAGAGACTCTTCATCAGCTGTCAGTCAGTGATGCAGCACATCCAGTATAAAGAGCAGCAGGGACTTCAGTGCTGGGACTGTACTAGGACTCATTGTTGCTTCACTTTTTCTAATCTTTGGATTTTTATTGAAGTTGATGAAAATGTTTTTCACTCCTAGTTTGAGTTTGGACTTTCATTCATTAGAAGAACCTTGGTGTGTCCACTCTGAGCTCTGTAGGAACCCCAACAACAAGCCCAACAATCCAGATGATGGTTCCAGCTGTTAACTGGAGGAATTCCATCCAAACATCTGCTCTCACTAAATTCTTCCTCACCTACAGACTGTGTTCTTCACTGCTTTAAACTTGGAAATGAATGCAGTCATTGGTCTGCATGCTGCTTTGTTCAGAGTGCTGATTGGCTGTTGGCAGTGTTTGATCAGAACGTGAGAGCCTTTACTATGGTGACCATAAAGGACAGAAACTGCAAGTGTTTGTGTCCAATCCTGAAGCCTGTCACCATTCTCCTCTCACAGCTTCACTGAGAAGCTACAGCTTTACAGGAAACACTGGATCTTTGTTTCATACTGAATGTGTTTAGTACAATACTGCTGATAGCACCACCCACTCACTCCATCACTCTACTTACACCAGACTCTCCAGTCTGTAGTTTGGACTATTCTCAAGATCAGACAGCTGCTTCACATCTGGATCCTGCAGGTTCAGGTTGTTTCCTCTCAGGTCCAGCTCTCTCAGATGGGAGGGGTTGGACTTCAGTGCTGCTGCCAGATAATCACAGCTGATCTCTGACAAACTACAGCGCTCCAATCTGTATAAAGAATGAAAGATGTAAGTTTATTAGACAAAGTGCTTGAAATCATTCAGTGTTTCATCATCTGTTCAGAGCTGAAGAAGGTTCAGAATGTAGATGTTTAGAAAATGAAAACTCCAAACAGCTGAAGCCAACAGGAAGCAGCTTCAAACAGGAAACTGTGCAGAGTTTCAGACTATATGTCCTGATGCAGCCAGTTGGATTTTGGAGATTTGAATCTCTGTTCTGTGACTAAGTCCTTTAATCATTTCTTCCAGTTTGTCCAACAAGACAGACTAAGTATTGGACATGTGTTGTGGCTCCATTAGGGGAGCTTCTAAATGTGATGTGATGGCCCCTCTGGGTCTGTCAGGTCACAATACTGAAGAGAGCTCAAACTGGGCACACAGTGGTTCCAGTCTGGACCAAAGACTCTATACTGGGACTGAGGGACTGCTTTGACTGCACCCACTGGGATTTTTTAAAGGCTCGTGTTCTCACTTAGATCATCGATTTCTACTTACATTTCTTTCTGGGAAAAATGGGGATTACTTTGAAAACAGGAAGTATTTTCCCCAATAAGCAGCCCTGGATTAGTAAATCACTCCAACATTTTCTCAGGCAGAAGAAGCTGCCTTGTTATGAGGGAGAGAAGAAAAAGATTGAGGCACATAAACTTGTTGAAAGAGAGTCTGGACCAAAGACTCTATACTGGAACTGAGGGTCTGCTTTGACTGCACCCACTGGGACTTTTTAAAGCTTTGCTTTGCTTTAGGGCCCGGATGGCTTGGGGATAGAAGCTCCTCTTGAGTCTCTCTGTCCTTGCCCGGATGATGCGGAACCTTCTACCAGATTGCAGAAGTTGGAACAGTTTGTTGCCAGGATGGGACGGGTCCTTCAGTATCTGCGCTGCTCTAGTCCGGCATCTCCTGGTGTAGGTGTCCTGAAGCGGGGGGAGAGCAATCCTGCAGCAGCGTTCTGCTGTACTGATCACTCTCTGGAGAGCTTTTTGGTCCTTCACACAGCTGTTTCCAAACCACAATGTCATGTTCTGTGTGAGGATGCTCTCCACAGCGCCTGTATAGAAGATCCTGAGGATCTTTGGAGAGACCCTGAACCTCCTCAGTTGTCGTAGGTGATACAGGCGCTGCCTAGCCTTTTTGGTCTGGACCTGAATGTGGGCAGCCCATGTCAGGTCTGAGGATATGTGGACACCAAGATACTTAAAGGACTGCACCCTCTCCACTGGAGCTCCATTGATGATAATGGGCTTGTAGTCTCTGTGCTGACTCCTCCTGAAGTCCACCACCAGCTCCTTGGTCTTGCCGACGTTCAGCTGGAGGTGGTTGTCCTGGCACCATGATGCCAGATTCTTCACTTCATCCATGTAGGCCGCCTCATCATTGTTGGAGATGGCGCCCAACACCACTGTGTCGTCAGCAAACTTCACAATGGTGTTGGAGCCGTGGGTGGCCACACAGTCTGAAGTGTAGAGGGAGTAGGGCAGTGGCGAGAGGACACACCCCTGTGGTGCTCCTGTGTTGATGGTGATGCTGTCGGAGACACACCTACCCACCCTCACCACCTGAGTTCTGCCAGTGAGGAAGTCCAACACCCATGCACACAGACGGCTGTTGAGTCCCAGATCCCTCAGCTTTGTGAACAGTCTGCAGGGCACTATTGTGTTAAACGCTCAACTGTAATCAACAAACAGCATTCTCACATAGTTACCCTGTTTCTTGTCCACGTGGCTGAGGGTGGTGTGCAGGACGTGGGCGATGGCGTCCTCAGTGGATCTGTTGGGTCGGTAGGCGAACTGGAGCGGATCTGTGGTGTCTGGGATGGAGGAGGAGATGATGTTCTTCAGCAGCCTCTCAAACACCTTCATTTCTACCGAGGTCAGCGCAACTGGCCGGTAATCGTTCAGGGATGAGGGTTTGCTGTTCTTGGGCACAGGGATGACGGTGGATCATTTGAAGCATGTGGGGACCACAGACTTCGCCAGGGACTCGTTGAAGATGTAAGTGAACACACCTGCTAGCTGGTCAGCACAGCAGCGCAGCAGACGGCCGGTGATGCCGTCTGGCCCCGCAGCTTTCCTTGTGTTCACTCTCCTCAATGCCGCTCGGACGTCATGCTCCGCGAAGCTGGTCACCGGTCTCTCGCTGATGACGTCACTGTCCTCGGTAGTCAGGCGGTAGATGGCATTAGCCGCCTGGCTAACCTCGAAACGGGCGTAGAACTGGTTCAGCTCATTGGTGAATGCAGAGTCGGCGTTGATCGGCGCAGTGTCCCTGGGTTTGTAGTCCATAATGGTGCGTAGTCCGTGCCACATACTCCGTGTGTCACCCTGGTGGAAGCGGGACTCCACACGCTCCCGGTACCGGCGTTTGGCATCTCTCACCGCGCGCCGCACGCCGTATGAGGCCGCTTCGTAGGCGCTCATATCGCCAGTGGCGAGACCCGCGTTGTAGGTGGCGGTCCTGGCGTTTACTGCAGCGCGGATCGATCTGTCCACCCACGGTTTCTGGTTTGGGAATGTGGTGACTCTCGCAGTGGGGATAATCTCCTCCGGTAGCATATTGACGAAGCATACTGCTACTTCTGTAAACTCGTTGATGTCGACTGCACATGCTCTGAACATGTCCCAGTTGACGTCGTTGAGTGTGTCCTGTAGCGTAGCTTCTGATTGGGCAGGCCACCGTTTCACCTCCCTCGTGGTTACTTCTTCCCTCCGTATGTTTTGTTTATACTGGGGAATGAGGAAGATGGCGTTGTGGTCAGACTTCCCAAAAGCCGGGTGTGAGACAGCTTTGTAGCCCTGCTTGTATGGCGTGTAGCAGTGATCCAAAATTCGATCCCCCCTCGTTGGACACGAGACATGCTGGTAAAAGTTTGGCATGACTTGTCTAAGGTTTGCTTTTCCAGTCCTCCTTGGAACAACAGGAAGTTTCCAGCATATGGAAACAAAGGTTAAGTGTCCAATGGCACTCAGTGATGATGGTCCTGTGGCTCCACCACCTCCACCTCTTTTTAAAGGAACTAACTGTAACCTGAAGCTTCAAATGGACCTAAGACCTCCTCCACAAGGTGGCAGTGTCAGCTGAGAAAGTGTTAGTGTAGCTGGCCTGTAGTCAGAAACGGGAAAATGCAGGATTTGGGCTGATATTGGGAAAAGTGGTTCGCACTAGTGCCTTAAAGCAAGAAGGTTGTAGGTTGAAGCTTGTTGGTCAGCTGGGCCTTTCTGTGGAGGTTGGATGTTCTCCCACAGTCCAATGAAATGCTGCTTAGGTTCATTGGTGCTTCTAAATTGGCTGTAGGTGTGGATGTGAGAGAGTGCTTCTCTGTCTCTCTCTGTTGGCCCTGTGATGGACTGCTCACCTGTGCAGGTGGACCATGCCTCTTGCCCTATGACAGCTAGGGAACAGGCTGCAGCCCTGTGAGCCTCAGCTGAATAAACAGTTAGCAAAACCGATTCATAGATGGCCTGAAATTCCCCAGTTAGCAGTTTGGTAGATAGCTATGACATGCTAATCACATCCAGCAGCTGTATTCTAACTGTAAGCTGATCCCTGCTGAGCCAAAGCACTTTTTCAGATACAAATTACAACCTTTAATAGAAACCTGTTAGTCAGCATCTTATTAGCCTGCTGTTAGCTTCATTCCACAGAAAACTGAGAGAAACTAACAGAGTTGATAAAGAATAAAGAGAAATGTGCTGATTTAAAGCCTTTGAAGTGCTTCAGATGATCTCTGTCCACTTCTGTCCACTCATTCATGTAAGCTTCTAATGCAGCTTTGATCTTCACAGTCTGCTTCATGAAACTCATTCTAACCCTGAATGTCAGAGTGTTCCTCCTTCTCTTTCCCATCATTCATGCTGGCAGTGGAGGAGATTTGGATGTTGGACTGTGTTTGGGATGATGTGTGTATGTTTGTGTTGGACTGCTGTCTGTAAAGCAAACGCACATTTTGCTTTGGATTTCAGTGTCAGACAGACTTTAAGGTGGAATGAAGAGTTTGAGAGTTTCACAGTGAATTATCCAGTGGAGGGTTTTTCTTCTTCTTTGAAGGTTTGAAATGTGAACATTGTTCTGCTACAGTCAATGGACTAAACCAGAAAAGAAGAAAACAGACTTTACAATGAAAATACTCAGGTTGGATCAGTATAATATCAGCCTGATGTCTGCAGTTTAGTGTCAGCACAACTTTCACATCACATGTGAATATTATACAGAGGAGCAATTCAGGGATAAGGTTGATATAGCTAATACATTTTCATTAATTCATATTAATTGCAGAAGTCTTTATAGAAGTTTTGCTTTGATTAAAGATTTTCTGTATAGTTTGAGAGGCAAGTTCCAAATAATTGCTCTGTCTGAAACATGGTTAGATGAGAATAGGGGTTGTCATTTCTGTATCGAAGGGTACGATTTATACTTTGTAAATCGAACTAAGAAGAAGGCAGGAGGGGGGGCACTTTTTGTTAATTGTGATTTGAAATGTAAAAAAGTTGAATGTATGTCTGTGGATATAGACGATTTAATGGAGTCTGTGACAGTGGAATTGGACATAGAAAGAAGAAGTAATATAATTGTAACGTGTATATATAGGAAACCGGGGTCACAGATTGAGTTATTTACAGAGGTAGTAGAAGACTTATTGAGTAAGGCTAAGGGAAATAAGACTTTATGTTTGTGTGGTGATTATAATATTGATTTTTGTAAAGACGCAGATGATAAGGCCGCGTCAGATTTTTTTGAATTATTATTTGGAAAAGGATTTTATCCTTTAATTATAAAGCAGAGTGGAATAACGGATAAATCAGAAACACTAATTGATCATATTTTTTATTAATAGCTTGGAGAGTAATATTATGAGTGGCCTCATCATAAATGATATAAGTGATCATCTACCAGTCTTTTTCACTTTTGATTTAAATATGAAAAGAAAGGAAGAAGTTGGTTTCATGAGTCACAGAAGGTTAAGAAATAACGAGGCAATTGACAAGTTTAGACAAGATCTCATGGAAGTGGACTGGAAAGAAGTCTATGTTAATGAGGTCAACGTTGCATATGGAGCTTTTTTAAATACTTACTTGGCCTTGTATGATTAACATTGTCCATTGGTATCATTTAAGTATAAGAAAAAGAATAAGAATTTGAAACCTTGGATAACTAAGGGTCTTGCAAATGCGTGTAAAAAGAAGAATAATTTATATAGGGACTATATAACACAGAGAACTAAGAATGCGGAAATGAAATATAAAGTTTATAAAAATAAGTTGGTATTAATATTGAGGAAAGCCAAGAAGACTATTATAATAAACTTTTTCAGGAAAACAAGAATAATATTAAGGGCATTTGGAATATTTTTAAAGAAGTATTGGGTAACAAGAACACACCCTCAGATCGGCCTATTTATTTTATTAAGAATAATCAAGTTGTCGATAATAAGACTGAAGTAGCAAACAAATTTAATTCCTTTTTTGTAAATGTTGGACCTACTTTAGCAAATTTAATTAGAAAAAATGACGACCCAGAATATGAAGTTTGGAAAGGAGAAAGTAGAGTGGTTAATTCTATATTCTTAGCTGATATTACCATAAAAGAAATAGTAGCAATTGTAGAAAATTGTAAAAATAAAAAATCTACTGACTGTGATGGTATAGATATGGTCATAATTAAAAAGACTTTAGACTGTACAGGGAGTGCAGAATTATTAGGCAAATGAGTATTTTGTCCACATCATCCTCTTCATGAATGTTGTCTTACTCCAAGCTGTATAGGCTCGAAAGCCTACTACCAATTAAGCATATTAGGTGATGTGCATCTCTGTAATGAGAAGGGGTGTGGTCTAATGACATCAACACCCTATATCAGGTGTGCATAATTATTAGGCAACTTCCTTTCCTTTGGCAAAATGGGTCCAAAGAAGGACTTGACAGGCTCAGAAAAGTCAAAAATAGTGAGATATCTTGCAGAGGGATGCAGCAGTCTTAAAATTGCAAAGCTTCTGAAGCGTGATCATCGAACAATCAAGCGTTTCATTCAAAATAGTCAACAGGGTCGCAAGAAGCGTGTGGAAAAACCAAGGCGCAAAATAACTGCCCATGAACTGAGAAAAGTCAAGCGTGCAGCTGCCAAGATGCCACTTGCCACCAGTTTGGCCATATTTCAGAGCTGCAACATCACTGGAGTGCCCAAAAGCACAAGGTGTGCAATACTCAGAGACATGGCCAAGGTAAGAAAGGCTGAAAGACGACCACCACTGAACAAGACACACAAGCTGAAACGTCAAGACTGGGCCAAGAAATATCTCAAGACTGATTTTTCTAAGGTTTTATGGACTGATGAAATGAGAGTGAGTCTTGATGGGCCAGATGGATGGGCCCGTGGCTGGATTGGTAAAGGGCAGAGAGCTCCAGTCCCACTCAGACGCCAGCAAGGTGGAGGTGGAGTACTGGTTTGGGCTGGTATCATCAAAGATGAGCTTGTGGGGCCTTTTCGGGTTGAGGATGGAGTCAAGCTCAACTCCCAGTCCTACTGCCAGTTTCTTGGAAGACACCTTCTTCAAGCAGTGGTACAGGAAGAAGTCTGCATCCTTCAAGAAAAACATGATTTTCATGCAGGACAATGCTCCATCACACGCGTCCAAGTACTCCACAGCATGGCTGGCAAGAAAGGGTATAAAAGAAGAAAAACTAATGACATGGCCTCCTTGTTCACCTGATCTGAACCCCATTGAGAACCTGTGGTCCATCATCAAATGTGAGATTTACAAGGAGGGAAAACAGTACACCTCTCTGAACAGTGTCTGGGAGGCTGTGGTTGCTGCTGCACGCAATGTTGATGGTGAACAGATCAAAACACTGACAGAATCCATGGATGGCAGGCTTTTGAGTGTCCTTGCAAAGAAAGGTGGCTATATTGGTCGCTGATTTGTTTTTGTTTTGTTTTTGAATGTCAGAAATGTATATTTGTGAATGTGGAGATGTTATATTGGATCACTGGTAAAAATAAATAATTGAAATGGGTATATATTTGTTTTTTGTTAAGTTGCCTAATAATTATGCACAGTAATAGTCACCTGCAAACACAGATATCCCCCTAAAATAGCTAAAACTAAAAACAAACTAAAAACTACTTACAAAAACATTCAGCTTTGATATTAATGAGTTTTTTGGGTTCATTGAGAACATGGTTGTTGTTCAATAATAAAATTATTCCTCAAAAATACAACTTGCCTAATAATTCTGCACTCCCTGTATAAGTATTCCTCTATGCTATATTTTTAATCTTTCGTTACAATCAGGAGTATTTCCTGATCAAATAAAAGTGGCAAAAGTGATACCCTTATATAAATCAGGAGATAAGCATAGTTTTAACAAATATAGGCCAGTGTCTCTTTTGTCACAGTTTTCAAAAGTGCTTGAAAAACTTTTTGTGCAAAGACTTGATAGTTTTATTGAAAAAAATCAACTAATAAATGAAAATCAATTTGGATTTCCTAAAAATAGATCAACCGCATTAGCATTGTTGACTTTCATTGATGATAGTTCATCTGCAACCCATAATAATAAATACACAGTTGGGGTATTCGTTGATTTAAAAAAAACTTTTGACACGTTACAACATTCTATTTTGATTTCTAAATTGTATAATTATGGGGTGAGAGGAGTGGCATTGAATTGGTTTAGGAGTTATTTAGAAATAGGTTGCAATATGTACATTATCTCGGCAATATCTCTGAAAGTTTGAAGATTGTATGTGGCGTTCCTCAAGGTTCTATTTTAGGACCTAAACTTTTTAATTTATATATTAATGATATCTGTGAAGTATCAAAAAGGTTAAATTTTATTTTATTTGCAGGTGACACAAATTTTTATTGCTCTGGAGAGAATTTGAAAGATTTGGTTGAAATTATGATTTCTGAGATGTTAAGATTTTAAAAAATAGTTTGATGTAAATAAATTATCTTTGAATCTGACAAAAACGAAATTCATGATATTTGGCAATCGTGTAAAGGAGGATGAAGTCATTATGTCCATTAATGGAGAATTGATTAAAAGAGTTACTGAATTTCGCTTTTTGGGTGTAATAGTAGATGAAAATTTGACGTGGAAATCACATATTGAGTATATTAGAAAGAAGATGGTTAAAAACATTTATATTTTGGGAAATGTAAGAGATTTATTAGACCACAAAACAATGCGGTCATTGTTTTGTATTTCTCATTGTTTTTTCCATACTTTAGTTACTGTGTCGAAGTTTGGGGGAATACATATGAGAATACTATAAAACCTATAAACTTATTACAGAAGAAAGTGATACGAATGATTCATAACGTTAAATATAGAGAACATACAAATAAATTATTTATAAAATCAAAATTATTCAAATTAGGAGATTTAGTGAAACTACGGACACTATTAATTATGTTTAAGGCTAAAAGTAATATTTTTTCCTTCTAAGCTACAAAGAGTATTTTTAACATGTTCGGGGGAGAAGACAGCAGAAGGAAATTTTATTTTAAGCATCAGCTAACTAGGACAACACAAAGATTAATGAGTCCAACGGTTAGGGGTATACAACTGTGGAACTCTCTTCATTATAATTTAAAGAATTGTATAAGTTTACATTGTTTTAAAAAGTGTTACATGTCTTAAACGATAACTCAATATGAAGAATGTGAATGAAATTGGAGTTAATTGAATAAGGATTCATTACTTTTTGTTTCATTTATTTTATTTACTTATCTTTTCTCCTTGTTACTATGTGGAGTGGGTATATTCTGATTGTAAATTTGTTGTTTGGTTTGAGTGGAAATAAGTGTTAATGTTAGTTTGTTCCTTGACTTTTGGTGCCCACTTGAAATATAAGTTGGATTGTAGATAGGGGGCAGGGTTTAATAAGAATATATTCTTCTGCCTGCTCCTTTTCACACATGGTTGCAGTGCTTTACTGACAGAAAGTGTAGTTGGTTTGTTTGAAAGAACTAACTGTGGAAACTGTTGACCAAGTGTGAAATAAATAAATAAATGAAACGAAATATTCATCTCAGCACAACTAAAACATGCTGACTGACCTCAGAGTTTCAAGTTTACATCCTGGACTCTCCAGAAAAACCACACAGCTGCGTCACTCCTGAATCCTGCAGCTTGTTCAAGCTCAGGTCCAGCTCTCTCAGATGGGAGGGGTTGGACTTCAGTGCTGCTGCCAGATAATCACAGCTGATCTCTGACAAACCACAGCGCTCCAATCTGTATAAAGAATGAAAGATGAAAGTTTATTAGACAAAGTGTGTTTTGAAATCATTCAGTGTTTCATCATCTGTTCAGAGCTGAAGAAGGTTCAGAATGTAGAAGTTTAGAAAATGGAAAACTCCAAACAGCTGAAGCCAACAGGAAGCAGCTTCAAACAAACACAACAAGGAAAAAAAACTCTGAATTTTTCATATTAAAGTCGTACATTTATCATAATAACAAGATAAAGACTTGAAAAAGTTGTGTTTTTCATTTAAGGAACCACATGGCTTCACTTTTAAAGGTAAAGTTGGAAAGAAATGGACATATTTGAAGTCCAACAAAAACCTTTTCCAATCCCATTATTAACCCTTTAAGACCTACCACACAACCAAGATTTTTCAAATCCTAGTTTCATTTTTGAGATATACCTATTGTTATATACTGGTGATGGCCAGAGGGGCCGATGGCGTGATATGGCAGCCTCGCTTCTGTCAGTCTGCCCCAGGGCAGCTGTGGCTACAACTGTAGCTTGCCTCCACAAGTGTGTCAATGAGAGAGTGAATGAATAGTGGAATTGTAAAAGCGCTTTGATGGCCCCGAAAAGCGCTATATAAATGCAATCCATTATGATTATTATTATTATTATTATTATTACTGCAGGAAACACAAAAATAAATATTATATGCAAAAAAAAAACAAAAAAAAAAAACATGCATCAAAACCAACAGAGTGATTTGAGTTCTTAGCATCCCAAACTATACAGAAAGGCATAAAATGACATCACTTCCGGTTTCAGGCAGGTAATGGTGGACATCAGATAGACCGTGCTGACGTTTATTCCAACATAGGAAGTGCTAAGAACAGCTGATCGGATCGGCAAGGCATGTTTCTGGAATATTATGTTTTTGTTGCCGCAAATGCTTTTCACGCAATTTTTGCAAAGCCACATGTGGAAAGAAACCTACCTAGGACCAGCTGAATGCACAAGAAGTACATACAACTCCTCGGGTTTCATATGTAAAAAATATTACATTAGTTTACTGGTTGCAATTCTACTGGGCTTTAAAAATACGCTAAACGCAAAAAGGAGTGTGCCCACTCCCACGGCCATAAAGGGTGAAAGCAGACTAACCACAAGCTAATTTTCATTCCAACAAGTCATCTTCTGACCTGGACTAACAACACTGGTCTCTATGTGCAGCTGGCTGTGTCCCAATCCAGCGACCACATGCTTCGTAGTGCGCATTTGGAGACCGATTACGTCACAGCGACGCGATGACGGCTGTCCCAATCCGAAGTGTACTCCAAATGCGCCGTTGATTTCCCCAAATTTGAAGTGTGGTTCAGTGTACACTTCGTGGTCCCATATATCCCACAATTCATAGCGCGGCGGTGGGTGTGGATATTTTGTTCGGAAAAAAAATGGCGGATGGCTGAAGCGGGGCGGCCGAGAGAGTAAACTTTCAAAAGTAAGTACTGAATATTATGTCACTTATTTATGTGCGAATGTTTTATTAACAAAGAACATTAAAACATTACTTATTTCATATATCAGTCTACTCTTCATTTAATCAGAAACAGTTATCACAGCTCGTACATTTCCTTTTTACACATATATGTAAGCATTGAGCCAAATTTAGTAATGCCAACATATTAAAAGAACAATATTTGTCTCTTATATATAATATACATCTATATATACACTGTCAAAGATACTTGTCTTTGAGTGAGGATTTAAGGTGATAGGAAATATAAATAAATGCAACTAGAATCTTTACTGAAGCTCAGCATTTGACACACAGTTCAAGCTCACTGCTGTAATATATTGTAATGACAATACATATAATATTGGTCATATTATATTTACATTGCCAAAGTGAGATGACTTTTAGTCTCATGAACAACATTAGCTAATTGTTATTTACTAACTAATCTTAAAATGACTGTTCAGTACAGAAATGAAGCCCAACAATCATGTTTTACAGTCCAGTGGTCTCAGCCTCAGATACTCAACTAATCAAAGTGATGTCATAAAAAAAATAAACGAACAAAAAAACATTTTTTCTCCTTCATTTCTGTCAAACAATGCTGTATGAAACGTTTCTCGCGGTTAGTATCATGGTTGCTAGGCAACATGAGCAGCGCGATGAAGACCAGACCATCCCATTTCACAAGCCTCTCACTTCCTTACTTTTCGTACTTCATAGTACCCGCTGTACGTAGTCCACGAAGTGCGCGTACTACGAAGCTGGAAGTCGCTCGATTGGGACACAGCTGTGAGACCAGTGCTCAGGGACCGTCTACAAAGTGCAACACTGAAAGAGCATCAGACACAAATTTGCTTCCAGCACTTTCACACAAATATCTACTGTCATTTTTTTTCACCAAACTCTGTGGATCCTTTATTGGAAATTCAAATTTGATTCAAATAGTCAGACAAAAGAGGGTTATGAGGAAATATGATGAAATGTTGTGTATTAGCAGGAAGTTATTGAATCATTATAAACCAAAGAAAATGATTCACAAACATGTTTTTACAAACTCAAAGTCCATGTTTTTGGACTTTGAGCATTTGACTAGTGTTGTTGGTCCATGTGTGATTAATCCAGTCACACAGGATGAGAATAATCACAGAGGTACCCTGGGTAATCATGAAGCACAGACTGTCATGTATCAGCTGATGGAGCGTTTTGGGGGGGATTTCCTGCTTTTATTGTTGTGCTGATTCAAATGTGTGCTGACAGCTGTGAGTTTGTTCTTCAACAGTCGATTGCCGCCTGAACAATGTTTCAACTTTGGACCGAGACCTGTAACACAATTCAACGCACCAAAGCATCCAACCTGAACAGGAAACAGAGACGGCTCGCCTTCAAAGTAAAAGCTGCTCCTTTTGAACATAGTATCAAAGAAAGTCTACACTATAAAATAGAAAAGACATTAAAAAAAAGTTTTGGGTTGTTTTTAAATTGGGCAGAAATGAAACTACACTAAGCTCAAATATGTGACAGACATTTAATCCCAGTTCAGTTTGGGCTCATCCTGGGCCAGATTATCCAGCACACACTCTGACCACAGGCCCAGCGGCCACGCACAGCTGGGCTCCATCCAAGAGACAGGAAACTAAACCAACACTATAATAAAACCATTTGATTTTCTTACATTTTAACTCTTCAAGCCAAACATAGTAAAAACATAAGCATATTTGTTTCCTGATAAAATGATGTGACAGGTAGAACAGAGTAAAGTGGTGGTGTTACAGCCTTTCTCCCCTCTGCTGCCGAGGCTGTTAGTCTCTCCCAAACTCAGCTACAGGACTTCCACATGAATGAAAGCAGCAGAAGTGGCTTTACAAATGAAAGAGGAAGAGGAGAAGAAGAGGAGAGGGAGGCCACCCTGACCATCACTCCAGCTGAAAACATCACACTTCCATTAAGTAGGTGAGAAAATGTTGAGCAGGATGAGCTGCTGGCTAATCTGGAGGCTGTAGCAGCAGCTCACAGTCACAGTGGATTTCCACTCATGAAGAATCTCTGGCTGCTTCATTTCTCATTTCATATTTCATACTTCATTTCAGAGCCTTTAAAGCTTCAGTGAAGCTGTACTGTGATGCTTCCTTTCCATATTCCACTGAGGCCTCCATAATGATTCCAGCTGTTCTGTACACACACTGTGTGCCGTGTATGTCTAATTATTGAAGACGGAAAAGAAGCCGAGCGATCGAATCCAGCTGGCGAGGGACCATCACACATTTGTGCCCAGGGCTCTGTAAGCTGAACATCCAGCCACATGGAGCAATCATGGATTTAGTGCGAACAATAAAATAGGCAGTGATGTTTCCACATCTGATCCACAACATAATGACATTAAAATTATGTGATTACATGGAACTGGCAGATCCTGGTTCAGGCTCCAGTCTGCAGTCATGTCAGCCATCATGTCCCACCTTCACTGGAGGCCATCTTTGGCTTTATTGTCAAACTCTACTCTGATTGGCTGGCCTGGAATCCCTGTTACCCATAATGCAACAGGCGTCAAAAAACGGGCAGAAAGAGTGTGAGATTTTTTACAAAGTGACAACAGTTCTTTTGTTTTTAATAACTTTGAGCCAAAGTGAGAGAAAAAGGAGCTTTATGGAAGGAATAAATGTGATGAATAAGTCATTACATCTACACCTGAATCACAACACTCCAGCAGGCGCAGCCATCGGCCATCAGCTGTGCAACACTCACACAAATATATCAACTGGGTTTAATATTTAGGCACAAAGATCATTTATGTGCTTCAGCTCTTCTTACATTACCGTCAACAAGTTTCAAAAGGAGCAGCTTTTACTTTGAAGGCCAGCTGTCTCTGTTTCCTGTTTTCATTGTTCAACGCTTCAGTGCGTTAAATTGTGTTACATGAAAATAAGAAAAGTTTTCACGTTGTTCAGGCAGAATCGAGCATTGAAGAATGAATTCACACGTCAATAAACATTTTCATCAGCACAAGCAGGACAATGAAAGCAGGAAATACCCCAAAACTGCAATTTCTCATTCTACAACTTCAACAACTGCACATGAATTAGATTTCATACACAGACCCACAGTCTCTGATTGCTCTGAAATCTCACTGACAGCCAATAGAAATAAAGAAAAGTCCTGACTGACAGTCTCTGTGGGGTTAGGCAGTGAACTGCTCACGCTGCATTCAAGTGCATCACAAAATGTTGGAATTGGATCTAACTTTGTGAAGCAGATTTCTTCTCAGCCGCTGTTTTGAACATTTCTCATTTCGTCATGAACTGTATTAAACTCTGTAAGTGAACTGAGAACTATTTCTACATTTGAAACTATGGATTCATTTTCCCATTCGCTTCTGTAAGTTAGTGTGTAAATGAATGTTAGACTGGGCTCCATGGAAACACTTGGACTGGTCTCAGCTGCCTTCTTTCAGTAGTCATTCCAACAGAGTCCTTTCTCTTCTCCAGCTTCTGTTTGAAATCCTCTCACAGAGCCTGAATCCTGCTTTGTTGTCATGTTTGGGCCTGTGTTCAGCTGCTCTGTGTTCCTCTGCTTTAACACACACCTCACCACAGCAGCTGTGTGGGTCGTCTCTGTAGCAGCGATATCAGCTTCTGATACATGAACATCATCACAGCTCCTAACTTCACCTTTATTAGCTTTGACATTCATGTCTTTCTTTTCTCTCTCTGTTTCCACAGAAGCTCAAAGTCTCTGCAGCCTGTTTCTATCTGCCATCATCAGCTCTTCAACAGCCTCATTCACATCCCTCACACACTCTACAGCCTCATCAGTACTGACTTCATCTTCACTGACAACATTTCTGAAAGCACTCCAACTTCTTCACATTTGTCTTCAGAAACATCCTGAACATTTAGGAACTAAAGAAAGTTTCAAACATCAACCAAAGATCTGAAATACAGAAAAACAACAACAGCTGCAGTCAGTGAACTCACCTTAGAGTCTCCAGTCGACAGTTTGGACTCTCCAGTCCAGCACACAGAAGCTTCACTCCTGAATCCTGCAGGCTGTTTTTACTCATGTCCAGCTCTGTCAGATGGGAGGGGTTGGACTTCAGAGCTGAGGCCACAACTTCACAGTCAGTCCATGAGAGCCGACAACAAGTCAGTCTGTGATGATAGAAAATATAAAATGTTTTATTATGAAAGCAGAAAATCTGCATTATAAACACAGACTGAATGTATATGAAGATAAAACAGAGTGAGGTCATAATCTGATGAATCTGCTCTTCACATCTGTGCTTCAGCTCCTCTTACTGTGTTTGACATGACACAACGATTCAGTTTCTCTCAGACCTGCAGACTTTTAATGAGAATCTTTGTTTGGCTTTAATCTGCAGATGAAGGAGGAAGATGGTGTCACATTTAGGCTTCCATAATGTCCACAGTCTGTCAGGGAGATCTGATCCAGAGTCAGAGTGAAGACACACATTTGGACTGTTTCCTGTTTTCAATCTGACTCCAGAACATTTTGAATGAGTTCAGCTCAGTGAAGAGTTCCAGCTGGAAAGATGATCTCTGTTTGCTACCTGCTGTCAGGTACGACTGTTCACGTCCACACGCAGGAAAAACCTGCTGACTGTTACCAAACGGAGCAGAAATCTCATCACTGGACAATAATGATGAATGAACTCAGAGCTGCTGATATCAGATCTGATTTCAGGGGAACTAAACACAGAAATGATTGGCTCATTTTAGCTTTCTGAGCCATTATCTGCTGGTATATCGTAGTTGGCAGAAAATGATTTGTATTCCTGTTCAGGGCTTCAGTGTTTATGAGTCCAGATCCAGGTGACAGCAAGTCAAAATGATGTTACCTGTCTGTGTCCAGCAGCAGCCTGTATTCACTTTGAATATTGTTATAACCTGACATGGATCAGTTTGTCTGTGATTGGTTTGTAAATGTCACTGTTTCCATTGGACCTGAGTGACGGTACAAAGACAGAGAGGGAGAGAAAGGAGAGAGAGGATGGAGACAGCAAAGAGAGAGCAAACACAAACAGGTGAGAGTGGACAGGTGACCAAGGTCAGCAACCAATCAGAGAGCTTCTGTTTGACCCACAGTCACTGATGATGACTGCACATAACCAAGCAGTGTGTTACTCTGATATCAAATATGGATCCTGCTCTTATAATAATGATCATCAGATGATATTATTGTGTTATTTTGTAGCTGAATACGATGTTTGTGTGATTATCAGTGAAAGCAGCAGTGAGGAGGATGGAGAGAGAGAGAGGACAGAGGGTGAAGTTAGAAACACTAAAAGGATTTTTCATGGATTTCAAGGATGATTTGAGTGATTTCCAGCAGGACACTTAAACATGTCAGTGGACGTCATAAAGAACATATTCACTGATATGAAACGTGTCATTGAACAGGATTAATATCAGTGGAAACATGGTGGAAACAGCTGTGACTGCATGGATGTGACACACAACTTAAACCTGTTCTCCACTCTTGCAGGGCTCGCAAAATCGCTAGCCCGACGTCCCGGAGCTAGCAATATCTCCGGTCGGGCGACCAAAATCTATCTCAGCCCCGCCCGTCGGGTTATCATGTAGCCCGGGCGGGGCTGAGATAGATTTTGGTCGCCCGACCGGAGATATTGCTAGCTCCGGGACGTCGGGCTAGCGATTTTGCGAGCCCTGTCTTGGATTTGGGATCCATGGAGCTGCTCTGTGGTGAGTCTGTACAATAAAGGATGGTGTGGAAGGTTGCAGCGTATGGACACAAACACTTTGTGGTTACAACCTAAACCTCCCACCGTCTATAAAGCACTGACGACATCATGACGTTTGGCGAGCGCTGACAAGAAGTTTGCTCGGGGATGTAAATAGCAGCCAAAAACACAGCAGTGAATTCCATCAGCAGAAAACAGGGACGACATTTCAGCAGCAACAACTAAACATTGAACAATCAGCTCTGTGATTAATGAGGACATGAAGTCAGACATTCATCATTAGGAGCAGCAGCAGGAATGAGAGTGAGTCCATGAG
>NW_027052274.1:0-36542 GCF_036321145.2 Pelmatolapia mariae | reverse complement strand
GTAGATGGCAGCAGATTTTTATCAAGTATGTCTCAGTACATTTTTTCATTCATTCTTCATTCAAATATATGAAGCGTGCCCATGCCGTATGCTGGAAAACAGCTCCATGATGTTCCCACCCCCAGCTTCACCGTTGGTGTTTTGGGCTCATATGCAGAGCCTTTGACCTCCAAACCTGGTGATTAATATGGCATCCATAGAGTTCCATTTGGGTCTATATTCTCCCAGTATTTCACAGGCTTCACTAAATATTGTTTAGCAAACTTTAAACGCCCTTCAATGTGCTTTTTCTTCAACAGTGGAGTGTTGTGTGGGGAGTGAGCATACAGGCCATGGTGGCTGAGAGCATTACTTATTGTTTTCTTTGAAACAATTGTACCTGGTGATTCCAGGTCCTTCTGTAGCTCTCCACAAGTGCTCCTTAGCTCTTAGACAACTCCTCTGATAATTCATTTCACTCTGTCTGAAATCTAGTGTGGAGCCTGTTTATGGTGAAATGAACCTCAGTGCTCACTGGATCCTTCAGCAGTTCTTCGGTAACCGATGCCATCAATATGTTTTACATCAGAAAGGTTGTGACGGTCTTGAGAGCTCAGTGGTTTTACCCATCAGGAGATGTTTCTCGTGTGACACCTTCGTAATGAGACACCTTTTTATAAGCGATCAGTTGGGACTGAACCAGCTGATATTAATTTGCACTGTGTGAAGATGTGAAGATTGTTTTCTAATTATTGATAGATTTCAGCTGGTGTCATGACTTTCCCGTTTTTGAGTGGTGGTAGATACCAGTAACGGATAAACGGATCTTACAACTTCACAAAAGAATAGATCATGTGGGACATGAGTACTGTACGTAGGGTGGCTGTACGTTTGACCTTGAGCTTCACTGTTAGTGACCAACGTTATAGCTGACATTGAAAAAAGTTAAAGAAACTGTATAGAGTAGTGTGTCTTATGAAAGGCGATAAAGAGGGACAGAGAGCTGTACAACTTTTTATTTTTTCAATAAGATGTCCTACGATGTCACACTGATGCCATAACAAGCTGACGTCAGCATGTTGTAATTAGAAACATCGTAAAACATCAAAGTTTTAGTACGGCCCGTGCTCTTCAGGGGGAGTCTCTGAGGACTTTCATTCAAATATATAAAAGCGACGTTCCTGACCGCCTGTCTCTTTCCAGTTAAACTGCCGTCCTGCAGCTGGGATGCTATTTGTCACCAACCTGATCCCGACCTTCAAAGCAACCATGGGTGGGGTGCACACAACCAGAGGGTTAAAGGCAACAAGATTAAGAAGTCTATTGTAGATTTTGGTTAAGCCATTGTCTCCATTCACAGTTTTCTGTAGTGTGACTGTAATACAAACTAAATTAGCTCACTGGGGTGGATCATTACTTGCTTTGCCCCCATTTGACCCTGAACTGGATACACATTTAAGAAAACTGATATATTGGGATACTAAGTCATGGTAAAGATGATATTATTTGCCATCTTGACCTTGACATGTACATCAGCCAATCATAAGAGTTTGCTATGACAGAGCAGGTACTGATGTCATCGGGGAATTCTCTTGTTTAGAAACTCTTAAATGTTAGAAACACACACACACTTGGGGTGGGAGGTAAAAAACCCACCTCTATCAAAATGTTTCGCTGTGTGAATTCTTTTAAAGATGATATATCAATAGAAAAATCCAGCTTGACAGCTGTGTATTGTGAAATAGCTCTTTGGAGCAAAGTCAGTGTCATGTAGTACTGAGACTGAATTAACTGGAGGCTGACAAGGAAGTTATAAATACTCCCATGTTGTAGATGCATGCGTGGTTTTATTATTACTGCCTCCCTCTGTGTGGCTCACTCACTTTGCATTTATGCCTGTGTGTTTGTTTGGGCTTCCTTACTGTACCATTAGGGGATTCCTTTGGTTTTGCAGTTCCAATGTCCACAAGCTATTAAAAATGATAAGAAACAAACCACTTTACTCTTTTTCTTTATCTCATTGTGAAATAACTCCACCTCTCTTGGACCCACAGTAAGTCATGGCTACATCTCTGCTCAGGGGTATCGGCAGATGACAGAAAATGGTAAAATATGATGAATTGAATGAGGTTTTGCAAACTGTTTTTCCTTGGACGCGGTTTCTAATCCTCTATTTTCACCCAACAGTGTGATTAGTCATGACTGTTTATGCACCTTATTTGTTGAACAGGTGAAAAACAGAATAAAGGGCGAGTCTGCCTGTAATTTAAACAAAATATATATAATATGTATGTTTTGAGTGTTGGTTTCATACTGACCCTGAAAACTTTTATTAAAATTTGAAAACGAGCACGCCCCAAAAACTGTAAAATCAAACTCCGAAGTGCTGCCCTCTAAAAATACATGTGCAGCTCTTGTCGTTTCCTGAAAGGTTCAGAAGGGCTGCCTGTTCCACCAACTTGGTTTAATTACGCTGATGTGAGAAGCCAGCGAGAGCTTGTTAAGCCTCTCTGATTGTTCTCCTCCGGAGTCCTTCCCCTATCTCTCCCCTGACGATGACACTGCCCAGCATCACACCGGCTCAATTATCCGTGAAATATTCTCCCACACGTGTCCTCTGATGACGCATTACAGTGAGAATGACTCTCTGGTTGTGCTTTTTAGCTGTGTGAAGAGCCCACAGTGTGCAAATATAAAAAGAAAAAGGAAAACCTGCGTGTGAGATTTGAGCGTCTTTTTCTTACCTTTAATTATCCAGCTGATGTTACTTATGGATGCTTGTTTTTGGTCCTTCTCTGTCTCCTTCTGTGGAGCAGATTGGTGAGTCGCTGGTCACGGTTGCTATGACAACAGCAGGAGCACCGGCGACTGGCGTTTTAAGTTTGCTTTTCATGGTATAGATTGGGCCCATTGTTCTATTTATCCACGAAAAGGGGTCGGTGTGTTGGACAATATAAACATGGCATAAAAATAAGCTGTGCTGTTGTAATATGCAGTGGGATGCGATGTGAATGGCATCTGAAGAAATTTGAAGAGATCCAGCTTTTTGTTATTCAGTGCCAGAACCACAATGTGATAGCAAAACTCCAGCCTCATCTTTAATTCATGTTTTACCACTTCACAAAAAAAATACACCCAGCTTTTCCAAAACAATCCAGCTCTACAAAAGCCCTGCATGTGTGTTCCAACTAAATCTGCTTCCTTGCTCGAATCAGGACAGGGAAGAAAAAAAAACAAGTAACAAGAAAGGAGCGGAGCTGCAAAGCGTTGTCAGGTGACCGAGGTTTTTCATCAAAGGGAGCACTGTAACTGCCAGTGGCATCATGTATGGAGCCTCTCTGGAGCCTGTAGGTGGTTGTCAGCGCCGGGACGAGAACTTCGCGGCTCATTCATCTCCCGGTTGTTCGGATCGTCTCTGCAAAGCGCAACTGGGCCGCATTGCTGGGCCACTTTGTCTCACGAGGCACCGACGCAGACCCATTGCAGGTTGGAAACAGCAGCTATGTGCAGGATCACTTCAGCTTGGGGACAAAGAATCATTTGGAGTACAGAGACACACTGCTAAGGTTGAACATATGGCAAAAAATATAAACTTGCACATGCTCACACTGTACACTCATTATCGCAAGTTTATGTTTAACTGAGTCCAAAGCAGTTGTTTGGTTAGAGTAGGGGGACGAAATTCGGCACAGCATCCAATGATTGATTACAGTATTTGGTCATACACGTGGAAAAAGAGCTGGCATATGTATAATAGCACTATTCTAGTCTCACTGGCAACTTGAAGCTTCATTGACCTCACATCTGGACCTAAGGCAAACTTTGAAACACCAGTTAACCTACCGTGCACGTCTTTGGGCTTTGGAGGAAAGCAGGGCACTAAAGCCCCAGGTGGTGCTAACCTCTGCACCGCTGTGCTGCTGATGCACAAGATGGAGATTGAATACATTAGATGCTTTTTCACTGAGCCTAAATAAACACTGGCACCTTAAAATTTAAAAGTAAATTTAATATTTTATGTCATTTACAGATATTGCAATTTAAAATCTAGGAGAAACGGTGCAATTGTGCAGCTTTCCAGTCCTCAAAAAAGCCCAATAATAAGCCCCCAGAGGTACAAAGGTACAGAGCCGTGGAAACCGGGCTTTGTATGATTAATGTTAAGTGCAGCTGAACAAAGCAGCCGTGTTACGGTCTGCATTGCTTTCCATGTTTTTGCTACTATAACACAGTGTTATCCAAACTAAACTATTTCTTTTCTAATTACTGTTTCCATGTTCCACAAATTTATGGGCTAACAGGCTATTGCACAATCCGTTCCAGGAAACGCAGCAGCATAATGTTTGTTTTTAACCGCTGTCACCACAACGTAATGACTGTTACCGCACTTATATGCTCATTTAGAGCTGCAAGGTGTCCTTTATTGCATTGATTTAGGTCCCTCAGCTTGTCAGTCTTGTCCAAATGCAGAATAGATTTTGTTTTGTATTCATCTTCACAGTAGTGAAGTGTAGTGTGTCATTCATATTAGGACAGTGTTCTGCCACCTAAAACTCAAACATGTGGTAAAACACACTGTGGCCGTTCTTCACTTCTGCTTTCACTCAAAATATTACAGCGGTGAAGTGTGAGTCTCTATGTGCTACCTTCTCATCTCCATGTAAACTTGATATGCAGTCGGAGCACTCAGCATGTGTGGGAATGCATATGTAGGGATGCAGTCGCTGTGGGACATTTTTGGCTCTCGACTCCAGACTGAAAGAAGAAAATCACTCTAAAATAACTTTGAGGGGAAGACTGCACAGGTTCATCCAAGTGGCAACCACTACAGCTGAATGTTAAAGCCAAATGTGGATGAAACTTAATACTGCACCAAACAATATTTTTTATATTATCAGTCAATCGATAATTGTGTTTGATGTGAAGGAGAGCTCTCTGGCCGAGGGTTTCCATGCAGCTGTTTAGTTCCTCTCAGCTCTCTCTCGTAGTCTCTTAGGTCAGACTAGCTGCTCAGCACAGGGGAGCATGCTATGGAGCCACACATTTCCTGTGAAAGTTGGTAAAAATGGCACTTACAGTGGGGCAAAAAAGTATTTAGTCAGCCACCGATTGTGCAAGTTCCCCCACTTAAAATGATGACAGAGGCCAGTAATTTGCACCAGAGGTACACGTCAACTGTGAGAGACAGAATGTGAAAAAAAAATCCATGAATACACATGGTAGGATTTGTAAAGAATTTATCCGTAAATCAGGGTGGCAAATAAGTATTTGGTCAATAACAAAAATACAACTCAATACTTTGTAACATAACCTTTGTTGGCAATAACAGAGGTCAAACGTTTACTATAGGTCTTTACCAGGTTTGCACACACAGTAGCTGGTATTTTGGCCCATTCCTCCATGCAGATCTTCTCGAGAGCAGTGATGTTTTGGGGCTGTCGCCGAGCAACACGGACTTTCAACTCCCGCCACAGATTTTCTATGGGGTTGAGGTCTGGAGACTGGCTAGGCCACTCCAGGACTTTCAAATGCTTCTTACGGAGCCACTCCTTTGTTGCCCGGGCGGTGTGTTTTGGATCATTGTCATGTTGGAAGACCCAGCCGCGTTTCATCTTCCAAGTTCTCACTGATGGAAGGAGGTTTTGGCTCAAAATCTCACGATACATGGCCCCATTCATTCTGTCCTTAACACGGATCAGTCGTCCTGTCCCCTTGGCAGAAAAACAGCCCCATAGCATGATGTTTCCACCCCCATGCTTCACAGTAGGTATGGTGTTCTTGGGATGCAACTCAGTATTCTTCGTCCTCCAAACACGACGAGTTGAGTTTATACCAAAAAGTTCTACTTTGGTTTCATCTGACCACATGACATTCTCCCAATCCTCTGCTGTATCATCCATGTGCTCTCTGGCAAACTTCAGACGGGCCTGGACATGCACTGGCTTCAGCAGCGGAACACGTCTGGCACTGCGGGATCTGATTCCCTGCCGTTTTAGTGTGTTACTGATGGTGACCTTTGTTACTTTGGTCCCAGCTCTCTGCAGGTCATTCACCAGGTCCCCCCGTGTGGTTCTGGGATCTTTGCTCACCGTTCTCATGATCATTTTGACCCCACGGGATGAGATCTTGCGTGGAGCCCCAGATCGTGGGAGATTATCAGTGGTCTTGTATGTCTTCCATTTTCTGATGATTGCTCCCACAGTTGATTTTTTCACACCAAGCTGCTTGCCTATTGTAGATTCACTCTTCCCAGCCTGGTGCAGGTCTACAATACTTTTCCTGGTGTCCTTCGAGAGCTCTTTGGTCTTGGCCATGGCGGAGTTTGGAGTCTGACTGTTTGAGGCTGTGGACAGGTGTCTTTTATACAGATGATGGGTTCAAACAGGTGCCATTCATACAGGTAACGAGTGGGGGACAGAAAAGCGTCTTACAGAAGACGTTACAGGTCTGTGGGAGCCAGAGATTTTCCATGTTTGAGGTGACCAAATACTTATTTGCCACCCTGATTTACGAATAAATTCTTTACAAATCCTACCATGTGAATTCATGGATTTTTTTTTCACATTCTGTCTCTCACAGTTGAAGTGTACCTCTGGTGCGAATTACTGACCTCTGTCATCATTTTAAGTGGGGGAACTTGCACAATCGGTGGCTGACTAAATACTTTTTTGCCCCACTGTATATAGCACTGTCCATATGTTAAACTACTACAAGACTCACTCACATACGGGTGCTTTTGTTCTATGCCAAAGAGTTTTTAGAGACATCAACTCGAGGTTCATTTTCTCACCCAGTGATATTTTGACTTGTCGGTTGAGGGAGGTTATGATTAACTCACCTGCTCTACTTCCTGAGCCACGGCCATCACACCTCTATTCTGGTGGAGACCAAAACAGAGCTAAAAGGAGACTGAACGGTAGACGTGCAGTTGGTAACTGTGAACCGTTTATAGTCTGATATGTACAGTATTTTAGAGGATTGATTCATCACAGCAGTGTTTTTAGGGAATTTGTCTAAACAAAACATGCTCTTAGTTTGAAAACGAATCTATGAAAACTGCTCAAAAACATTTTTATCAGTGTTTTTTAACAAATGCTAAGCAGCCTGGTGGCTAAAAGCGAGAGCTTCGATTGCTCTAAGAATGCTTTTTACTTAATAATGTGATTTATGATCAATACAGCTCAACAATTCACTCCACAGTTGTTTTGTATGCGCGCAGAAGTGTTTTCATCATGTTGTGGAGTACATCTGCACCCAAATGACCAAAAATCCATTAATGCCACTTTAAACTGCATTTTCTTTAATGTCATCAGCTTAAATGTAATAGCTTACTTTCTTCTATTCCTGAAAGGGATTGTTTGATCAAGGGCACATTTACACTTCCATTAGCTGATGTCTTTAGCCACTCTGGTGCAGTTTCAAACAGTCTGAAAATGTTGCCTAATTACACATCCAGCAGCATAAGGAGCAACATTAAAATTTATTCTGAATCATGTTTATGGCCAAAACTATTTTCTCTTTCCTTTTGGCTCCATATTCCTTTGGGTCTTTAAGTATTAAGCTGCTAAACGCTCCACTATGTTGGGTGGTTATTGATTGTCTGCTGTTTGCTATCAGGCTAGTTTTGTTGTTTCTTTATTCATGGAGCATCTGCTGCTAAAAACCTGACGAGTAAAGCAGCGAGAGTGAAGACAAACAACAAAGCTGTGAGCGTCAAAACCAAAATAATTAGCTGAAAGATGCTAAAAAGCATTTGACAGCTGAGAGGAACTTTACAGTCAGGTGGAAAGCTCTGCATTTCCCATTACACGTAGTCACTTTTCTATTCTGTCATTGATATAAAAGTTTCAAAAGTGCAACTTTAATAAGAATATTTTTTCTGGCTATGTGCTTTGATTAGCTGGTGTTCCTTCTGTGGTATTTCCTGCTTTGTCATCTCATTTCACCTCTGCGCAGCCCTGCCTCTGCTCTATAGTCCAAATTTTAATTTTGGATGAGCATTACGAGCACAAATGTGTGGCTGAGGAGGAGAGATGGAGATCAATCCGAGCTGAGGGAACTGAGGCCGAAATCTGGAAAGCAATTCCTGCCGGTTAGGCCAGAGTTGGAGGAAGTAAAAAGCAGGCAACCCAGAAGGTCACAGCTTTTGTTGAAACTGTTGAAATGACATCTATTACCAGGGATCTGGAACATATTACCTTTTGTGCTCCGGGTAATAAACTCGGTTTAGCCGTAGATACGTTTCCGCTGTGTTTTCCTGCCCATCATGTCGGTCACATTCAAACTTTCAGCAACCTTGGCTTTGCCATGGGAGCTCATCATTAATAATAATAATAATGGATTGCATTTATATAGTGCTTTTCGAGACCCTCAAAGCGCTACAATTTCACTATTCATTCACACACTGGTGGAGGCAAGCTACAGTTGTAGCCACAGCTGCCCTGGGGCACACTGACAGAAGCAAGGCTGCCATATCGTGCCATCAGCCCCTCTGGCCATCACCAGTAGACAACGGGTAAAGTGTCTTGCCCAAGGACACAACGACCGAGCCGGGGCTCGAACCGGCAACCTTCCGATTACAAGACGAACTGCCAACTCTTGAGCCACGATCGCCCCAATTAAAACCAGGTTCCGATTCACGTGGAGCAGTGTGAGACTGTCGGATTCATCCGGTGTTACGTTAAGATAAGACGTGCGTGTGATGACATTTGGCTTAATCGAGGAGCTTCGGCTCACTTCTACATCTGAGAGGGAGAGGAGGGCGAATGTGAGGTGCTTTGTTTGCTTTGATGAATCATATTTCTCCTAGATTAAATACGTATCTATCTCCAAAAATGTAATTGACAGCGAGCAAGAGCATTTGAACCGTACCACCGGCCTCACTCTGCCACACTAATAAGCTACATTTCAGCTTTGATGTGCAAGTGTGTCACCTCCTGAGGAGAGAAGCAGAGGGAGGGGACGCACCTTCCCTCTCTCCCTTTTTTCCCCAACTCCTCCACTCACAGATATTATCAGAGTATCTGTGAGACGCCATCTGAAGTGGGATACACACACACACACACACACAGTTCTGTACATCAAATTATTAATCACCATAACAAGGAATCGTCAGCAGCGCCCACAAACTGGCACAACAGAAAGTGGCAGTTCTGACTGTGGCTAAAGGAGAGATATCCATAATTAACTGATTGCAGAGATGCCACATGGGACAGGCAGCCTTCCTGACAAATTGCAGAGCATAAAGTGAAGATCAATAGGATGGAAGGAATAAAAGTCACCCTGGAAAATTCATTTTTTTAGTCCGTCACAATGTTCCCATCTGTGTGTGTCCATCAGTCTTTTCACGTCCCGCCTCTTTGTCATCCTCCCTCATTAACATGCCTTTTAACGGCGACATATAAATGACATTTAAACATAAATCACAAACATTAACATTTATAAACATGAGGGTTTTATGATGGCTCAGTAATGAGGTTGTTATAAATCCCTAGGCCACAGTTCACAGTGCCAGCAGACGCATAAACTGCAAAGTGCACTTTAACAAGGGCGCAATGTGGTGTCTCGCCACCTCGCTGTCCCAAAAGTCATTGACGTCACTGGATGACTGATTTATGGGCTCGTGCTGCAGGTGACACACATATGCATATATTTATATAATGTACATAATGAACCCAGATGTGCAGATTCAGGCTCAGATCCTTCTGAGAAGACGGAGGCACGGTGGGTTCTGGGGGAAAACGTCCTGTTTGGCTCGGGCCTTCTGTGTGGAATTTGCATGTCTGTCTGTGTCTGTGTGGGTTTCCTCTCAAAATCAGACATGCTGATTCAGCTAATGGGACGTAGGTGTGGATGTGAGACCGGTGGCCTGTCCGGTGTGTACCCCATCTCTCACCCTATGACAGCAGGGGAGGTTTTCTTAAGCAGTTAGGAAAATGAATGGATGGGTTTTCCAGCAGAAGGCATCTGTGTTAACCACAAAGCATGTCTCGCAGCCATTTCAATGCCAGAGCATTTGAAGGTCATAGATCTGTTCCCCCACACTTGTGTTTTATGAATGTGGCATTAAGCTTTCTCTGCAATACCTCTTGATAGCAACAAAAGAACTATGACAGTTTAATTGAAAGTGCATGGTTAAGGTGAGGAAGGTATTCCCACTGTGCGCACTGAAAAAGTCAGGACCGCACAGAGCCTCGAAAAACCCGAGGATGTCCCCGAACAACATGACCCTTAATCGAAAATCAGTGACCAAGTTGGGAGTTTCACATCCAACTAATCTGCTTTATCTGGACACATTTGACAAGCATGCTTAGAAGCACTGTCTTTATATTTTTGAACACCTGAGATAAAATGGATCCTTTTTGTCAAAAAAGATTTTTCAACTCCCGATTAGATCAATACTGACAATCCCGAACAACAAAGACGGAAAAATCCACAAAGAGTCCGAATGAAAAAAAAGTCAGAGACACTGACGTGCACGTTGCAATTAGCCATCGATAAATAAATAAATACATAAATGATGAAGTTCAAATGATGTGGTGACACTACAAAATAACAAAATATTATTTGTAAGGACTGAGATGACTTACAAGTAAAAGCAATGATGGATTAAGACAAAGCAGACGTCAGATTACTCGAAAGTCTCATTTATTTGAAGGGAGGTTTATCTCAGACTGTTACACACTGAGTGATGTTTGTTCATCTACATTTTTATTTTTTGTTGCCATTATTCCCTCCCCATGTGATCAGAGTGTGATAGATCCCTGGGCTTTAAATTAAAAAACAGACTACCCCCACACCTGATTGTCATTCCACTGACTGAAGAAAGTGGAAAAGAAAAGAAAATCAGGTTCTTTCAATCCTGCCAAATGCTGCTAATCCTCTAGGTTCACGCAGATGTGCAACGGTTGATCCTTTTCCCCAATAAATAAATTAATGACCCAGGTGTTATATTTTATTTCATCTTTAATTCAATTCTCTTTCTCTGCTTTTGGGAGTTGTATGAAAAACTGATGATGTTTCATAAAAATGCATAATGTTAGCAAATCTCAAAGGATCTAAGATAGATAGATAGATAGATACATAGATAGATAGATAGATAGATAGATAGAGAGCACTTTGGTACATTTAAGGATAAGTGCTGTAAGAAAGAATCGACGACTACAAAAACAACAGCAATAAAGTGCAGCTTGAATGATGCTTGTACAAGGAAAGCCATTAAGGAGTGGGTCAATAGTGTAGGACAAGCAGCCTGCGTATTAAACTGATCATGACATCAAGCTAAAGACAGAAAAGGCCTCTGAAGACTTCCTTTTGGCAGCACTTTATTCATCTGCAGCAGAGCCTTTTCATTAGGCACTGGACATAATAGATGATCCATTGATTCTCTCTTTCGCTCTGTGTCACTCCGTCTATACCAGCGCTGTCAAAGACTCTGCAACATTTCTGAGTTTTCGACTGTGGCGAGCGATCAAAAACAAACATTAATCTTGATTATAGTCCACTCTGAGACATGAGAACAAGATCGTTTTTGTCTATTCATCACGCCGCCTCCTCTCTTAGAACCGGAGAACCGGGCCTTGGCTCCTTCTAAGCATTCAGTTCAGATTGTGTTTTCATGTGAGGGGTTAAAGGTGAGCTGAGGGGAGAAAGGGAAAAGGAGAGGATGCAATGAAATTTTGCCACCACCTATTTTCTGCTTTCCCCAAAGTCGTGGCTACACAGCAAGTCCAAAGCTGTACATTCAGAGTTTTGAGGATCAAATCAGCGGCTGTAATTTTTTACAGCTCTGTGCTTCTGTGTGAACTCCCCGAGGAGGCAATAGTGGGCCTGTAATGTACCAGTTTACAGCAAGTACTGAGTGATGCAAGTCTTTATGGTTATATGTTATATAACTGCAACCACAGCGTCTAAGTGTTGGAGGAAAAGCAGATAGGTCTGGCCCGAGTTCGCCTTACAAACGATGCACGTTGACGTCTCAATTAGAGCTCAGCGCTAAAAAAAAAAAAAAAGCGGAGGCAGAACAAAGAGGCAGCATTCACCGTTGCTAGGTGCTAAATGTTAGCAATCAAGCAAACACAGGACAAAATATATGATGAACAAAGGAGCAATTAAATTCATACAAGTATATATAAATATACATTTAAAAAAGTGTGTGACATTTAGCTAAAGCTACAGTAAGGAACATTACTGGTAAGGTCCTCGTGCTTAACTCCAAAGCCAAACTTCATGCTACACAGCCCACACCAGCTGCCTGAAGGGCCGATGTCAGGTGGGTGTGAAATGCACTGCTGGTGGTATGAAAAGCACAAAAGCAGATGGATGACACGTCAATACTTCTATGAAAGTAGCTCCAACTGGCTCAGTCTACCTGCCAGTGGCTCACCCCCCACAACCAGCTGAGTCCAATCTTTCACTGAGCACTTACAGTGTCATGAAGAAGAAAAAGAAGAAGACGTGTTTGTGATTCAACAACTGCAGAAGAATAAAGCACTGATGAAAGAAGACAGGGGCGTGTCCAGATGGACGGCATGGGGTGGCACCGCCCCTCCTCACTTATTTAAGTGCAACAGTAAAGTGATATGCACAGTAATGAGTCTATCATTATAATCAGTGCATTAAGTCTAGTTTGTTGCTAAAATGTATGACTTTAACTTTTAAAGGATCTTAACACTTGTTTTGCCACTTTGTCAAACAGCCAATAAAGAGAAAATCATTTCAGAATTCAATTTTTTTTATCACCAATTTTCACACTTATTTATTTCCCGTCAAATACTTGATTTCCTGTGGGCCCTCCCTGCCTTGTTCATGGTCCACCGTGCTGATTGGCGGTACTTTTTGTCCAAAATGTGCACTGTAACTCATGCAGGTACAAAGACTTCTCTTTGCATCAGAGTGGTTCGGTGATAGCTGCCGGTGCGTACAGCAAAAGGATAATGTGGATAGAAAATCATTCAATCTTATTAAGTTTCCACTCGCTCTCTAATGGCCACTTGAAGCTGGTTCTAAAAGCTCCCATGTTAAAAAGTCCAACTTAACAGCATTAAAAGGGATGTTTGCAGCCTGGTACATAAAGCAGTTTCAGTCTCTGTAGCTTGTTAACCCCTTTATAACCACTTTAACACAATTCACCTGTTTAAAATGCATTAAGACTTAAGTCATGCATTATTTGAGATGTGGCCACTTTAAGAGAAAGTGACTTAAAGTAGCCTTGTTTGTGCTGCCGGTGCCTATTGGAGCATTTTTTGTGCTCACTATAATAACTTGGTTTACTCCAGGTACTCTCAGCCTGTGTGAGAAATTAAAATTGCTGTGTTATTCTTATATCTTTTCATATTTTGCATCTTATTGGCTGGTGTTCCTGAGTGAGTGATGCACCCATACGGTTTCAGTTTATGAATAAACTTGAAACCAGCTGCCTATTACCAGCTGATAAATTAGCACTTCACACTCTAGTCATGTCACGGACATTTCTGGCTCCAAACATACATAACATAGCATAACAGTCATATTGTGTGACTTCAATTTTATTTATATAGCACTACCCATATGGAAAAGATATATATAAATCTTATAAAGTTTGTATCTGTCTTGTGTGAAACTTGTATGAAAAGCATACAAGAGTGAAAACAGATATAAGATATATTGAAAAATTATATAAATGAAACTTGTATGTTTTGGATACTTACTAAAACAATATATGAAAGTAATGAGAAAGTGGCCACTTTCATGAGTAAATCATATAAGCCTTATATGATTCACTATATGAAGTAGGCCACATCTGATGCAAGTCTTTTATAAGTTTTTTCTATTTCTTTTCCATATGTGTATATCCCAACACATTTCACCTCAGGGCGCTTTATATTATAGGTAGGTACCCAACAATAATACAGAGAAAACCCCAGTAATAATAACACAACCCCCTATGAGCAAGCACTTGGCGACAGTGGGAAGGAAAAACTCCCTTTTAACAGGAAGAAACCAGAACCAGAACCAGGCTCAGGGAGGGGCGGGGCCATCTTTCATATAATGTGTATGATTACTAACTTTAGATAGACCCAGCCCAGCTGTTTCCCTGCTTTACTTAGTCATACTCAGCTAAAGTAAGTGGCTTTAGACTGAGGAAGGTGTGTTAGGGAAAGTTTGTGTTTAAAAATAAGGCACAAAAAACATTTGTGTTTAAACAACAGGCTATTACACCATCAACATGTTCAAAATTTCATAAAGGTTCAGTTCTTAAATTGTGAAACTGTCAGATTTGTTTTCGCCCTTGTTGCAAAAATGTACATCAAATTACAAAATACAAAACAAACAAAAACAAATCACTAACCAGCTTTTGTTTAATCAGCTTTAGAGAACAGGTGAATCCAAACTGAGTGAAGACATAGTTCATGGTGATGTATGGCACAATGATAAGTAATGATCACTGAGTGTAAGCTATGCTAAATTATGATAGGACTGTGTGTTTAATGACGGTGCAGTAACTCTCATTAACATCTGACATCTGTCTGCATATTAACAACTCATTTAGTCTAAGGAGTTAAAAACACCTAACCGGCAATGAGACATAAAATAATACTTACCGAGTAGTTGAGATTTCTAGATTGTTACAAGAAATTCTTGAATACTTTGTGATATATGGCTTACTATTAATTACCCGTCAAGTAAAGTAGCGCGATGGATTACCAGACCTTTCTTTCTTTCTTTCTTTCTTTTTTTTCGGTCATAATTCAAGACAAACAGAAAGGAGACAAATGATTTGATTTACCAGAGTTCAATTAATATTCACATCCATAAACCTTCTGCGGTATCGTCCATAATGTTAAAATGAACGTGGAAAGCTATTGGCATAATTACAGCCATATTAACATTATTGATTAAAATGTGTTGTTTTTTTTTAATCGTCTGAACCCACCATAGATCAGAATAGCTGTAATAGATGTGAGCATGTAGCAGTTCACCAATTAGCCGGCCAGCACTGAGCGGCGCTGCGTTAGCCGCTCGTTCAGCATACAGATGTGAATATTAATGTAAACATGCTCTGCATTGACAATGTTGTGTTTGTGTTGCTTTTTTGTTTGTGTTACTCGTGTATTAATTGCGCAACGGGGCGAAATTAATTATTCAGCGTGTGACTTTATCTTATATAGAAACCTATAAGCAGTATATAAAATCACATACGGACTTGATAGTGTAGCTTTTGATTTTGTTCTTTTGTTTAATTTGATTGCTTCTCCTGATTCGTTTCCAGCTGGGTCTGCATCTCCTAAACACTCTGATCTTTGTCCCGCTGTTTTGTGTTCTTCTCACTGCTTTTTAATTGGATGACGGCCTTTTTTTTTTTCATTTTTTCATTGCGTTCCATGATGCTTTTAATGTGCTGCTGTTTCTGCTTGAAGACATTCAGTGCATGTATTTGCTCAGCAAGTTTAAAGTCACAGCACAGCGCATGAAGACTATTGTCTATTGGAGATGTTCACTTTTGCAGAGCATCTTTTACAATCCTGTAAATCTTTACAGATTGCTGCTATCGTTCAGGTATGTGGTTGAGTCATGTGTATGTATATTGTGTTTATATATATGTGTGTGTGTGTGTGTGCATGAACGTGTCTAATAGCCCCGCAGCAATTTCACCCCACGTTAGATGTGATGGATCAGCCACACGCTGCCACACACCTTAGAGCTGCAGGTGTAAAAAAACAGTCAACACATGTATCAAGGAGCCACAGAGAGCAGCGTGATTCTGCAGGGCTGATGCAAGACGACAAGGGAATAATAATGAAACACAGCTGCTGTTTTGCCACTGACCTGGATTGATACAGTACAAAGAGAGACACAGACGAGCTCAATCCTCCAACACAGCTGGTTCTCCACTGAAACAAGCTGCCTCTAATCCCATTTGTCAACTGCAAAGATGCGCTTCGATTTTAGGGTCGTGGCGCCCAACAGCAAATTCAAACGCGTCTAAATGGCAGCCATCACCACTCGGGATGGCTTTCTAGACGCGCGTGTTTTCGCGTGTAAGCGCAGACGTATAGGTCAGCACAGTTAGCGAGCGATGTGCTTTGGACTGTCAGCATAGCTTACTGTAATAAGACATCACAAGCATGTGCACTGCGCATACAAACATGAGTTTATCCCCTTTCTGCCACAGAGGCCTCAACATTAAAAGGTGCTCGATTGCTCACTGTACATCTCTGCCTTTGTGCGTGAAGGCAGCATAAATAATACACATGATCAGTTTCCTTATTGTTTGTCTTTGATGCAGCAGCAGCCTCCTTCTGTCAACCTGGCTTCTCTGCCTCGTCTTTGTTGGCTTTGATGCACATTTAACGAGGTTGTACCCAGTCGTTCGGCATGTTAAGTGGATGCCACTCCGCTGTGTGCTGTATACTCAGTGGATTGTGCGAGTGACTCTTGTGTACTGGGGGACCGCTGGGATTTGTTGTTGATGTGTCTCTGTCCTGGCAGCGGCAAACAATACCAAAGATCTGTGTGAAGAAGGAGTCCGGGGTGCCTCTTTTGTGAGAACTACACCCTGAAACAGAATTTTTTAAACTATCCATGCTGTGATCTTGGACTTTATATTCCTCTAAATAAACAAGCTAGTTTTAGTGTTGTTGCAAACTGAAATTAGGCGCTAATCTGTGATAGACGCGCGGCCTTTTATTCCTCTGCAGAGACAGATTAAAGCTTTGGCTCTTGTTTGCTTGCTGGGCCTGTTTACACTGTCCAAGTTTTTTAAAAAGCCTCTCTCGTTTTGTGCAGATCCCCCCTTTAATGTGTTTTCCCTGGCCGAGACTGTGGCACAGAAAGCACACAGATGATAACTGATGATAGGAGCGTGAGTCATTCCATGACCTTCCAAGCATTCAACTCATTTGACTTTGATGTGTAAAGTAGACCAATGAATGGAGGAGCGGCTGCGCTTTAATTTTGGTCTAAATTACAAACTCAAATGAGTAAAGCGTTAAGTGAACAATAGCAAGGTGCAAGCCCACACTTATTTTCCCGTGACACAACAGTGCCACCTACTGGTGCCTACGTGTGATTATGTGTCATTGTGAGTCCCAGGAAGCGTTTGATTTTCTTCCTTTCACGTTTTTTCTCTAATGTTTGTTCATGAGTGTCTAAATGCTTCTGCCTGTACACTAAAAATCCACTTTATAAAGTTTTGTAAGCATATAACACTCTGTGTTGTGAGCACTCACTGCTTTCTTTGTGTTTTTCACCCTGAAAAAATCAATAAACTGAAGTGCTTAAAGAAAATTCGCCCTGATTGAAATCGAGAATCTGTGAATATGTGCACATGCAGTATCTGCGCAGCGTGAGTTCAAAGGTCAAGTGAACTCTAATAGATTGATTAGAAATAGGATGCACAGATGGGGATGGGAGCACGCTGATTCATTGACAGCCTTTAATTGTGCAAACAGACAGCACTGTCTTTTCATGAGACCTTCGATTTCATCATATTCTGAGGCACACATGGGTATGTGTTGAAGCATTAGTGTGTTTGCACATTTAAAAGCTTAATTAGTCAGTGCACTGCTTCCTTCTATCCTGTCTAACTTTGCTATCTGTAAGCCGACCTGATATAACTGGACTTTGGTGGACGATGATTTTTTTTTCATCTTTTTTTGTTGTGGTTTTGCCTCGATTACACAATCAAGATGTGATTAAAGGGCAGACTTCCGGCTCTAATTCCAGGGGTTTAACAGAAGTATTGCTTTCAATAAAACACTTTCATCCCTATAGACAGATTTAAATCCACAATCTCTTCTTTTCACCAAGATTTCCAAGAGCTAGACACCATGGAAAGGAGGGAGCGACTTTTAAGGAAAAGTCATGTAACATAAATAAGGCAACTCTGAAGTTGAGCTTCATAGGTGTTCACGTGTAACCTGAAATATTATGGAGTAATACTATTATTAACTGTAACCTCTGAACATCAGTGAATTTATGATTGCAAGTTCAAAAATAAACCCATAACTGAAAGTCCATAGAAAGGCATTAAATCATGAGGAGTACTGGGAGATTTGTTCCTAGTCGAGCAGCCAGTGACAGTGACAGCCAAATGCCTTCCTGTAACTTTCACTTGCAGTGCTGTTGCTAGGCTGCCTAAATTGGCCTGTTGTTTCCTCATCCATCAATGTTACTGTAACAAGAGGAACGCATGCAAATCATTGCCTGGAGCAAGCAGAATACAGTTTTTCCTCTTATCTCTCTTCACTGGTCCCCAGATTCCTGGTAAATGAGATTAAATCATTACGAATCAACAGTCTTCACAGCCTGAATCTTATTATGTAATGACTGAAAACCTATAAAATCCCTTGATGCTGTCTCCATCAGGGAAATGTCTTATCAGGCACCAAGCTTTACTCCCTGTGCTTCAGATGTGTGCTACTTTTGTCAGCCATACACAGTCACTGAAATGTCATTTATTCCACATGCTGATCTTTTCCCTCTCAAAATCAATACTGCACACTGTGCTTAATTCAAAGAGGCAATAAAAATGTTTTTGTCTTAACTCATAAATCGCTTTCCTCACCAACAGACCACATGAGGCTTCAGCACTGTGTCTGAGGAGGTGGTATCAGATGACGGTGCTCTCTTCCTTCCTCTTTACCCTCCACTCATCGGACTTCAGTTATAACACCACTAACTGCCACCTCCAGAGCTTCTCAGAGGATACAGGCTTCGTTGGATGTGGACCTGAGGGGAAACGATCTTGAGCATAGGAAGGTTATCACACACTCACTGTCATCTGGTGTAACTTGACAACCTGCACATCAGCGCCAGCGCATCAAAACAAGATGTTGGTTGATTTCTGGAGAAAGCCAAGCTCATCGGTGCGATCGGTCTCGGCTTTCTCCACAGAATTTCTCCACAGTTTGGACTGGTGCAAATTGCCAGGTGATAACAGATAACACTCGTGCTCTGCTCAAGAAAGGCCAAAGTTGGCTCCATCTGCTGGACAGGCTGAGGTCTTTTGAGCTGTGCAGGACATTACTGAAGACCTTTTATGACGTAGGTCCTTCATCTCCTCAGACTGTATAATACCCACACAGGATAAAGGTGTTTAAAAAATACATGTGTGTTATCATCACTCTCACTGCGCTATATGTACATATTGTTTGTGTATTTTACTTTATATAGAAACCATCTGCACATAGTTTAGTATTGTGGCTTACGGTGCACCATTTGTATTTTATATCTCGCATTCACTGTTTCTTCCTCCTCCTCGTGCTCCTGTAAGGGAATTTCCCCAGTGTGAGATTAAATAAAGTCTATTTGATGTGATAGACATAGAAATAAACATTAATCACACAGTGTTTCAGGTATAGAGTAATTACACCATCAGCTGTTGGTTGATGGTGTAATTGATTGGTTTCCTGCTAGCCTTGCTCTGACTCTACAATAATAAACGGACAGGTTCTTATGTCGCACTTTTCTACGCTGGTTGAGCTTTCAAACCCTTTGGTACAACATGCCTCATTCACACTTAGATTATTGTAACAGAAAGCAACTCTGGGATCTTTATTTTGCCCAACCATACTTTGGCATGCAGACTAGAGCAGCCAGGAAGTGAACCACCAACCTTCCAGTCAGAGGATGGCCAGCCCTACCGCCTACTGAATTTCCCGGAGGAACCCACCCGAGGGATTAATAAAGTTTCATCTAATCTAATCTATCTAATCTGAACCATAGGCAATGACCAGCAGATCACAGGCATCCAGTATCTTTTGATGATGTCGTATGAATATGATGTGATATCCAAAGTCTTTGCGATTTACCTCTGAGAAACGCGCCTTCTCTCTTTTTATACCCAATCTATTACTGACCTGCTGCCAATTAACCTTTTAAAGCTACGATAATTAATTAGATTTGCAAATCATTGCATTCTGATATTATTACTATTTAGACATAGACATTTAATCCCATATTATATTAGACATTAGAGAATAATCCCACACTGGGAAAATCCACATGTTACAGTAGCACACGGGTCAGGAAGAAAACGGGAATTTGGGCTCTAGTTGTTGTCTGCGTGCCTTGGGCGGCTCTGCTGTTAGTGTTTCTTTGAAATAGTTGAAAATAGCTGCCTGCCTAATATAGAGAACAGCATTGGTATTCTTGATACAGTGCGCTGGACTGCTGGGACACGCTGGGTCCTGATATTGCATGTACTGCAGATAAGAATAGTTAGACATGTACCACTCACCTAAATGTTATTGCAAACCAAGCTCAGTCTCCATGGCAAAAGCACTGGCAGTGGCCTTCCCTTTTTCATCAACAGCATTTACTCTAATATATATACAACAAAAACTCAAGGCAGCTCCAGGGATCTCAGTGTGATCGAGCATCATTGGGATTGGCAGAGAACGTCTGACGTACAGAGACGCCGCTCGGCAGCCCACCGGTCCAAACTGGATGTGCCACTGTCCTCGTGCAAAGCGGCTCGTGGGTTACACATCCACGTCTTTCGTCTGTGTTTGGGAGGACATGTGAACAAACAGAATTTTTTTAAGCAGTTCCCTTTTTTAGATCACAGCAGTGTCTTTTCTGAGTGGCATACATGTGCTGAGCATTGGTGTGTTATTAAGCATGATGACTAAACCCTGAGAACACCCAGTTATCTCATCAGTTCATGTTTTTACCATGTTTCCCATGCCCCTGTCTATCAGTCTCACTGCAAAGAGACATGCTTTCCTTCCTCCTGTTGCATTACAAGAAATGAGCTGCTGTGTGAGAGCGGCACACTGAAATAACTGCCATTAGGACCCACACACTCTAACCCCGATGGCGAATGCATTATAGATGGCCACTTCACAATGTGTCAAATCATATCTTGATTTGCATGTGTATCACACATTTGATCTTCTTCAAGCAGGAATAACAACCAAAGCAGAGAGATCTGAGAGATTTTCAGCGCTAGAAGAGGGAAAGGCATGGAGCTCAACACTAATGAAGACGTCTTTCTGCAGAGGTTCAGAAATGATGTTGGGCTTGTGATGTGTTTGTGCTGCAGAGCAGACTTTGCCTGTTCAAATGAATAGCAAAGGATGCTTTGCAGTGAACGTGTACTACTTTCCTGACTTTGTTTTTCAAACCTAAAATGAAATATCTGCAAAAACCAGTGTTTAACAGTGATGACACCTACACCTCTGTAAATGCACAAAAGCCATCTGTTAAGTCCGTAGCAATACTGGCGGTCTTGTAGCCAGAGCACATGGAAGCACAAGCTGTGGGAGTGGTAGTAAGCCTCTTAGCGTTTGCCAACACTATTGTATTGTACATTGTACAATTAGTGCAGATAATTTCATTCATGGTTTAGTCTTCTGTCTACAGGAGCTTTCTTGGAGCCTGCCAGGAGGATTTACTCTAATCTATGGGTCTGTCTGGGATTCTACCTGGGTGTATTGTGACAAACTATTAATGCACACCCAAATGTAGTTCTCAGAAACATTGGTCAAAATAAAATGGAGTAAAACATATAGTGAAAAACCAGAACACAAATCACATACACACTAAGAGCCTGTTTAACCATTTATGTCAGAGAGCAGAGCGTGGCATCATCATCTTCAATCAGGATTATTTTCACGATCTTGAGTTTGTCTAGTCTGGCTTCCACACGTTACCCTCCAATAATCCTTCCACATTTCTCCGACCGGAGTTTTTTTTTCCCAGTTCTGTTAGAGAAAAACATGAAAGTTGTTCATAAAGTCTAGTTTTTGTTCCATATCTGTTAAAGTGTATATAGGTTAACACCATTATAACAAGGTGTCACAGATTTGCGTACCCATGTACACAGCTCTCAGGTTCAAACGAACACTACCTTGGTTTTCCTCATCCAGAAAATCTTTCTTACTTTAGCATTACCATTGTAATAACCTAAAATACCAACATCGTTTGCTGTGAACCAAACTTTTTAAAATGCATTTTCACATTTATCTAGACTGTAAACAGGCTTAATTTTATGCTTCTTTGATCTCACTGAGCACGTAACCAAAATGAAACACAAACCTTGAAACTGAGGACAACCATCTCTACCCAACCAACCCAGTTACCCGAGCATTTGTATTCCACCAGTTTCTTTACAGTTCAACATACTAATTAATCCTGTTTGCTGGTTTTGACAAGCAGACAGGATTATTGCGTTTACAGTCACACTCTGATCAACTTATCCAAAGAGGCTACACACACTCAAACGTGTCTGGCTAAGTGTGCAGTGTTTGCCTGTCCCAGTGGGACGGAGCTTCTATGAATTTCCACTCCTGGAAATTAGTCGTAGTTTTACTATCTGTGTGCACACTCACATAGGCCACAGAGACTTCAAGAATTTATGATACAGTGAAGCCCTGATCAAATTTAAACTGGTGGACTGCACATATTGGGACTTTCTGCCCAGTCAGCTTTTTGATTGGGAAACGTCCTGCCAACTTTCTTTACAGCAGCGATTGTATGTCAGCGCCAACAAGAGAGACAAAGTGTATGTGTACTCAATGTGTAAACACTCTGCTGCAACTTTTCCACTGACGGGTCAAAGAGCAAAGAGCTGTTTGAGGCTGATGGCCGTGAGGGACACGTACTGTCCCATCAGAATTTGTTACAACCCTTTGAAACCTCTGGGATTTAGTCACCAGTTAATTCCCAAAAGTTTTAATCCATCTAATCTGCTAACCTGGCATTTCTTTATCTGTTAGTTGATTTATTTAAAAAAATGCTGGAATCATGCTTCCATGAGTTTAATCCATAAACAACATGTTTTATTTCATGTTCTACAGCATTATTATGTAACTAGTTTTTTAAATATTTATCGTTTTTAAATTTTTTGGTGTTTTTAACTTGTATTCCTATGCATCATTTTTATTTATTTATCTCTTTATTTTCAAATAGCTGTACAGCACTTTGTTTGAAAGTGCTTTATAAATAAAGTTATTATTATTATTATTAACTAAAACAAAGTGTTCTTAATAGTAATTTAGTCAAATATTAAAATGCTTCTGTGAAGACTGATAGCCGTTACAAATATTTCTATAATGTAAATAGTGTTTTCAATCGTGATCCTTAAAATGAAAACCATCATTACAGTAGCATCATCTCACAAGCATGTGCCATTATGTAACTGTCAGGTTGGTGATATTGCCCATGAAGAGTAGCTCCCAGCAGAGTGAGTGAAAAATGAAAGCCGAGGAGGCCTCGTCATTTCTGACTGATGGTGGAAGGCTGAGCCAAGCTTTGGAGATGTGATGGCTGCTGAATCTCTTCCTGTCTCAGTGACACTGAGGGGGCAGTCTGGGGCTATTTTCTAACTCCACTGTTAGTCTCTTTTAGTGTCTTAGAATCCAGCAAAAGTAAAGGAGTGGGAATGTTCTAGCATTATTATGGGGTTTCTGGGGTAGCTGTAGATCAGAAGTTAGAGCAGGTCATCACTGGATACTAATCAGAAGTTTGGTGATTGATCCCTGGCTGCTCCAGTCAGCATGCCAAATATCCTTGGGGAAGATACTAACCCAAAGTTGCTCTCTGATGCATCCAGAATCGTCCTGTGTGAATGTTAGATAGAAAGCTCTTAAGCATAGAAAGTTGGGCGTATATGAATGGGTTAATAATAGATGCTGTATATACAGTGTTGGTCAAGTTAAAAAAAAAAAAGTAATTAGTTAACCTTTCAATAAACCTGTCAGTCCAATTCTATTTATTTATTTATTTATTTATTTATTTATTTTTGCATAATCCTTCATATAAAATATAATCAAATGAAAAAGTCTCTTTTAAAAATGCTCGTCCGTCATTGTGTCATGAGACACTCTCACAAACAAAATCTTAACTGTAACCATATTTTTGGATAATATGGGGATTCTTGTTTGTAATGTATGTTGTCAACACTTCCACGATGTGGACATACAACAGTTAATCTCTCTATTTTTAAACTACTTTTACCATTTCAAAATAATATCAGGAAAGATGGAAGGTCAAAATGACACCCAAATGAGTCTTTAACTTGTTTTAATAGGTTTCATTAAAAACTGCCTAACTGTTAACTCAAAACCTAAAAGGATTTGAGTTAATTTGATTGTAGATTTTGGGTTTATGTCCACCTGAGCAGTTTCCCTTCCTTGTTTAACCTTGAAAAGCCTGAAACATGAAATAACTACAAGAATATTCACATTTTTTTAAAACTTAAATGTTTATTGAACCTTCTGACAGTTTTTTTTTTTTTTGACAAAAAGAGAGTGCAATTAAATATCAGTTTTCATATATGGATCTTGATTTTTAATATTTTTGCTACATTTGTTCCTTAAAAATGTACAACTTATTCAGATTCAGGGCGAAAGAATCACACTGATGATATACAGGTGTGTTGGCATTACAGGGTTGTGTATTCACTTTTAGAGAGTATCTACCTGAGATAAGAGTTGTGCTACTGAACTCTTGTGCTCATGCTTTCTTGGATGTCACAAAGATTAACAAGGTCGTGTCAGGACACACCGATGAGAAGCTGGCGACTGGAACCAGAATTCATAAGTGGACGAGAGATCAGAATATTCTGAATATTTATTAGAATCTGTTGAAATGCTACTCGGCATCTAATATCAGCGAGCGGGTTAGATAATAACCTTCTCCCATTGGAGGGTCAATTAAACAGAGACTTTCCTGGAGCAGTCGGGACAGTGACCCCCAAACTGAGCAAGTGGCTTCTGTAAATCCCAGAGTGTCTTTGTAAGTCTGGGATTTAGTAACTAGTTTTCTTGCCCTATGAGCCACGTCTTAGTAGAATATCTCAGAAACAAACCACAGCAAATTTCTCATTTATTTAGTATCAATATTTTTAGTTAAAAACTATGATAGTCTTAAGATTTCTTCTTTTTTACCTGAGCAAAATGTCCTCAATATTACTTTTGTAGACCACATAAATTAGTGTGTGCAGACTGACAAATATTTGTTTAGTGTGAGCTGTCAGTCTTTTATATCATGAAAGGATCCTTATGATGACAACTGTGATCAAACATATCATCTCACAACTATGTGCAGTTATGAAGCTGTTGGTTTGTTGATCCTGCCCATGAAGAGGATGCTTCCAGTCGAGTTTTCTAAAATGAAAACTAAGAAGGGCCTGTCAATTCTGACGGGTGTTGGTGTAGTCAGTGGGATCCATTCAGAAATGGTGATGGCTGCTGCCTCTGTTCCCATCTCGGTGACACTGATCGTGGCCTTATGGGACGCCTGTGGGAAGAAATAAGAAAGCGGGCAGATCAAAGCTAATTTCTCAGAATTCAGTTTAACTAAAAAAGTAGGCATGCTCTAGTCCTGTTCCCTAAAAAGAAGTAAAAAGGAAACTTCACCCACCTTTGATACTTTAAGTGGAAACTTGTTAGACACAGCAGAGAAATCAGCGATGTTTTCAAAAGCACTTGTGATGCCCATTTCTTGCAATATATTCCTCAAGGAGGCATTAGTGGCAATGGAAAATTTTGGCATATAAAGTTCCACATACCTGAGAAACAGAGAAACCATAATTATACAGTTAAACTGCTAGTGGTTCCATTTTTTTCTAACTGGCTCAGCTCAATCTTCACTGCAACAGTCTGGAACAACACCCACATTCCTGCTGATGCCACGCCAATCCGCCAGTCCAACTTGCACACCACCTTCACATCACTCATGAGTAAGCTTGCAAGATACTTTAACTCTCTTGCTTGAAGCTGTAATTGTTTCTGGGCCATTGACTTAGTGTTTTGATCTTTTCTTTATTGCTTTTGTAAGAAACAGGGTTTGTTGCTAGTTTCTGTTTTCAGTGCTTGGTGCTTTTTTCCTATTGTAATTGTGTTTATTATAATCCTTCTATAAGCTTGTGCTGCCTTCCCTGTGTTTCCTGTGTGCAGCTGTTAGGTCTCCCTCACTGTAGGTTGGGTTCTTCCCTTTTTATTTTGCCAGTCTCTGGTCCCATCTGCTTTATGTACGCATCCTTACTACTTGGTAGTGTGTTTTCCTTGCTCCGGATTCTCTTGGCGATAGCGGGGTGTTTATCAGCCAAAGACCTGTCTCATTTTGGTTCAGCTTTCAGTTGAGAGGTGTCCCATCACCCTTACCATTAGCCACACTGAGGGTCTTCACCACTTACATCAGCCTGCAGCCAAGCCGCCTAAATTCTCTACATGATCATCGGCCTGTAACAGCCACCAGAAGGTCTTCTACACCTTCGTTGATTTCTGGCTGTGCTACCAGAGGGTCTTTGCAGCGACCCTCAGCCTCCAAAGGACAAAGCCTTCAGTGGTCTCCTGTCAGACCCTCCATCCCTATCATCCAGATTCATCTCAGCCACCAGGGTTGATTTGTCTCTGCCGGTGGTTTCCCAGCCGGCCCCCTGACCTGGCTACCCTCTTCTGCTGGTTCCGTGGCCAGCACCCAGAGTTGCTCCACTCAACAGACCTCGCAGAGTTCTTTAAGTCTCCCCTTTGCATTTCCATTCCTTCTCATGAGTCCTGCATTTGGATGCACATCCTGTCAACTACACTGGCAAATTGTGACAGACGCAGCCTCATTCTCCCAAACCAGAGGGTGCATTTCATTTGGGTGCAAACCACTCCAGTGCATGATGAAGTGACACTCTGATGAAGCCAACAGTATCACATCGTCCACAAAAAATACAAATACGTCTCTTCAGTCACTTCTCCAAGTCTACGAAACACATGTATACAGGAGGGTCAGCCTGCCATGATACCCCCAGAAGTCCTGCAAAGGGTAACAATCTGGTTGAAGGTTCAATGATTGCCAAGAGCCTCCTTTCCAGCAGTGTAATAAAGTTATAACTGTTTTTTTAAAATGCACAGGCGATATAGGGAACCCTCGGGTCTCCAGACTCAAAGTTCCTCAAAGTGCTCTTTCCATAACCCAAAAATATCCGCAGTCCAGGTCAGCATTTCTTCTGCCCAAACAGCCCAGCCCTGCTTTCCCATCCGGGATACTTTCACATTTATTCATGTAATATTGACATATTTCAGTGTTACCTCATCATACCAAAACATATTCTGCAAAGAACACACTTTTCCTCAGTTTGGGTTCTGTTAGTACACGTAATATCTATACAGTGTTGAACTTACACAGTGTGCAGATTTATACTAATCAAACACAGAAAGTTGTTCTACTATTGCAAAATGATCATTTTGACTCTACAATCCCTCAAGTAGCCACATCTGCAAATGTTTCTAGCTTGTTGTGCATCTGATCATATACAACATTAGATTATTCTACATACAATGGGAATTACTTTTTAACCTACATAAACAATGGCACAACACATGTAACATCAAAACCTGATACATAGCTGCCCATTGTGCCTGTTTGGTTCTTTAGCCGTCACAATTGTTGTCTGAAAGCCAACAAAGGTACCCAATGGATTTTTCTTTACCAAGTGGATCATCACGGCCTTGCCGTGTTGGTCCATTTAATCAACCTTTATGGTTACTATTTTTTTTTTTTTTTTTTTATTTTCAGTTGTTACAGACGGGACAGACATGGCTGGGAGATGGGAAAGGGAGAAAGAAAGATGAAGGAAAAGAAAAACAGAGGGAAAGAGGGACAGTGAGAAAGGGCACTTAAAAAGAAAAGAAACTCCCAGATCACCTGTTGAGAGAAAAAAAAGAGAAAACAAGCAAAAAAAAGAGAGCAACATAATAAACACAGCACCATCGCATTAATCTAGCTAAGTGTAAATAACAGTAAATACTAAATATTGAATTTTGTTGTGCAGCACGCAGGACCGACAGCGCACAATGTGCTATGAGGTAGCAGCCAAGAAAGGTGTAGTTTGTGTCTGTGAACACCCGTGTGTACACCTGTGTGGATCAGCACGCTTGTATTCAAAAGGCTAAGGAGCTCCTTAGACTACGATGACCTGGATGACTGAGAACCTTCACAGGCATATTGTATTCAAAAGGTTTCTCCACATAACGATCTGCTAGAGCAGGGGTGTCAAACTCCAGGCCTCGAGGGCCGGTGTCCTGCAGGTTTTAGATCTCACCCTGGGTCAACACACCTGAATCGCATGATTAGTTCATTACCAGGCCTCTGGAGAACTTCAACACATGTTGAGGAGGCCATTTAGCTATTTAAATCAGCTGTGCTGGATCAAGGACACATCTCCAGGCCTCGAGACACCGGCCCTCGAGACCTGGAGTTCGACACCTGTTTGCTAGAGGGTGTGGGAAGCCATAGCCCCGTCCCCCAGGGCATGAAGCAGGCATGGAGGAGATCCAGGCCCCAGACATCCAGAGGCCCCCAGAGTGCGAGAGCCCAAGGAGGACCACCGGAGGGGCATCCGTGCCACCCTCCTGGGAAGAGCCGAGGAGAGCCCCAGATGAGGGGTCACCCAGCAGCCACAGAAGCCAGAGGAGGCTGCAGTGGCACGCCCTCGGGCTCTGCCGGCAGCCAGCTGTGCCAGTGTGAACTGAGCCCTAGGCCCAGAGGCCAGAGGTCTGAAAGCCCCCCACCCCCCGGAAGGGGCGCGACTGAGCCATGGGCGGCAGGCCCTGCCATGCAGCCACTGGGAGTGAGCCGGTACATACCCAAGCACCCCAAGAAACAAGATCCACCAACGCACCTATGCCTGAGGGCATCAGCCACCAGCAGGGAGTGTGGTGAGGGGAGATAGGCCTCCATACTTTGGAGGGCCTGAGATGTTCCTAGAGGGGTGGAGTCTGAGACCCGACCTGACGTATAGACAGACAAACAGGTACACACAGACACAAACTTGCATTCCCCCCCTCATGCACACATATACAAACACTCGACTCGGCACTCAACTCAATGGACACTGTACACACAATCACACTCCCCAAACATAGTCTATACCCCAGGTCCAGGTACCCTCGCCCGCAGAGGAGGAAATTGCACCTTGACCCAGAAGATGTTACCCTTTCCCCCGGGGTGGAGATAAGCAGACCGCGCCCTGCCCTGCAGCAGCAGGGAGGCCCCGCATCCCAGACCCCAATTGGACGGCCAACACCTCCGTCCAGCCCCTCCGCTAACAGAGAATGGGGGTGTGTGAAGACCCCATACCTCCCTCCTTCCGCTCAGTGTAGTTGCGTGTTGTTCTAAAGTGCATTTAAAACATGGGAGGGCATGGTGCTGCTGCCAGAGAGCAGCAGGTGTCAGGTGTCATAGCTGCCCCTTTTAGCTAGCTTGTAACACTGGAAATACTGCCAAGACTGATTATGGAAATTTAGAAAATTATTGTATTGCACAGCCAAGATGACGACCATTAAGGGAGAGAAGTGTACAGCCTTCCAATGGTCACAAATAAACTCTATACCTTTAGTGCATTGCACGTCCATCTGATTCTCAGTGTAAATAAACTTTGGGTCTCGTAATAGCAAAGCTAAAAGCAAAAGATTTATGAGACACAGAAATGGGTAACACACTTCATCTACTACCAAGAAAAAATATTCAGACACAATGCAATAAGTCTTACATCACAGATGCTGAGTTTTGCCACTTTCGTATTTGGTTCTTCTTGATGTTTTCCTCCACACTCCTCATCCCGCCTTCATCAGGAAGGACAATCATCATGGAGGTGTGACTCTTGTATGGCAGCAAGATGATGCTGGTGTGGTTCTCTCTGTCCTCATAGAAGTGGTAGTATCCCGTCCTTACCATCATGTCAACCTGAACTTTGGTACTGCTGTCAACATGGAAGTCCGCCTTATGTGTCATTTCACTATTAAATGGTTTCTTCCAGTATCCTGCACGACACAGTGGAAAGTGGTGATGACAATACTGGGATGTGTCAGCATAAATCATACTACTTGTTGAAAGTATATTTCAATCATCAGCTGACATCTAAGCTGACCTTTTTTATTTAAATATATGTGATATTCATGTTTGTCTATTGTAGCCTAACAATAGACTTGATCAGGCTGCTTACCTTTAAAATAGACATAGTTAATGAGCATCATCATCGTTTCAGGGTCAACATCGTTCACCATATCTTTGATCTTGTCCTGTGTTTTATTGGCAATGTGTCTGTTGATTTTATCTGCAGCCTCAGCAGGGTTAGTAAAGTTGATTTGCAAGACTTCACCAGAGTAATGCTGCTTGGCATCATTCAGAAACTTCTCCAGAGGACTGAAACCTGAGTGCACTGCAATGGTATTGCCAACATCCAGCTTTTGGTTCTCCTGGCTTTGTCCAAGCATGTGGAAAAGATGTTGGTAGGCTTCATTGACCTGAGTCTGGTTTAAGGTGCTGTAGCCCAGGCTGGAGAACAGCTGGCTGTGGGTTTCACTATGGGCCCCAGCAGACAGTACGGACAGGGCAGTGGAGATGCCCAGTGGTGAGAAGAAAATGTTGTTTCCAGCAGCAGTCCTCGCATTCAGACGTTTGTAGAAGGCAAAGGCAAAGTCAGCATTAGGAGCAGAGAGCTTGTGGCAGCTCATATGGTCTTCAGAACCACGGTTGTGGTGGAGATGGTGGTCTGCCGAGGCTACAGCGAGCAACAGTGCAATGAGTGCACAGCTACAGAAATGCATCTTTAGAGTCTGTGGATTGGAAATCAAAGAAGTAATACAAAATGAGTTCCAGTTAAAGTTTTTCATTACAGGCAGTTATCTATCTGTACTGTAAATCATAATTCCTCAACCTTTGGTAAAAAGAAGTCATCTAATTAAAGCTTTCATCTACCACCTTTACAGGGGCAGCAGTCTGAGTAGAGAAGTACACACTTCCCTTACCCCAACCACCTCTTCCAGCTTATCCGAGATAGACTGACTTGTTCCCAAACAAGGCAAAAATTATAATGTCTCCAGCAACTCCTGGGCCTGCCCTGTAGCCTCCTCCCAGTATGAGATTCAAACAGCTCACCTAGGTTTCCAGTAGTCATCCTAGTCAGATGCCTGTAGCACCTCAGCTGGCTGTTTTCCATTTGGAGGAGCAACGGTGCTGCTTTGAATGTCAAAGCTCCCCACCCTATCCTTAAGCAAGAGCTCAGACATCCTTTAAAGGAAACTCAGTGCTGTTGTTTGTATCCGCAACATCATTCATTCAGTCGCTTCATGGGACCTTGTTACAATAGGACCATAGATTGACTGGTAAATTGACAGCTTTGCTTTTATGCTCCACGCTCCTCTCACTCATAAACAACACCTTGAGACCCAGGCCTGAGTTAGCTACCCCACCCTTTTCCTTCTGAGAACCATGGTGCTGATTCTCATTTCTGTTTCTTTACACTTGACCGCAAACTGCTCCAGTGCAAGCTGGAGGTCATCCCCCGATCAAGCCAACAAAACTCCATCATTTAAGAAAAGCAAAGATGAAATACTGAGGCCGACAAAGTGTACATCCTCCACCACCGTGCAACATCTAAATATTCTGTCCATAAGAATTATGACCAGAATTGTGACAAGCTGTAGCAGAGATGGAAGCAAGTCCGGTTTACTGCTGAAGATACAAACCAGGCACTCGCCATGCCTGCAACAACAAGCCAGACACCTCATAATCTCGAAGCACCGCCCTTCTCTAAGTCCACAAAACAGATGGTTGGGCAAACTCCCACCCCTTGAATATCCTCAAGAGAATAAAGAGCTACTCCAGTGTTACATGGGCAGAATGATAACTGTTCCTGAAGGTATTCGAACCTGAAGGCACAGAACCACAGGCAGAGAACCAGGGGGATACAAGGATACCTACTCCTGCCCACTGCCTCTCAGCTGGGGCACCTCCAGAGTGGAACAATTATATTTTCTAATGAAATAATGCAGTTACAGTATCTGAAATCTAAAGGGAGTTATTATTGTTTACCTTTGTCTTTCATACTTTAGCAGACTCATTTTCCCAAATATTTCCTGTTAATCTACTGTCAGCTTACATTACTGTGGCTCAATGAATCACTCAAACATTATTTGCCAATACAGTAGCTTACAGTTGTACTATGATGGCCACACTCCCCTCGAAATATGCAAAATATCTGCACCTACAGTCAAAGAGGCAGAAAAATATACCGGTACACCTTGAGAAAACTTGGTTGCGCTCTATTACAGCAGTAATGTTGCAATAGTGGGTGGAAACGAGAAGGTAAACGTATGGAAATAGCGAGTTACTATCACTTTATTAACAATGTGATATTCAAGTAATAAGCAAGTAATATCCTGCACCAGCAATGGTGTTAGCCGCAAGTAGGTAGCAGGCGGCCACAGCGCAAAACCACAAAATAATAGCACAGTAATGTTTTGGTGAGACTTTTAAATCCTGCTGCCAGTAGAACAGAAACATCAGGGAATTCAAACTTTTCTATACTTACTTCAAAGTCGTAGCAGTTTTAGCATTTTGCAGTCCTGGTTGTTTTTGATTACACAGAAATTAATTCACTTTTTTCTAAGTAATCATCAGACTTTACGGATTTTGCTTGAATGCGTTATTAACATAGAATTAAAGCTGTATTTGTCAGGCTGGATTCTCTGCACAGAAACTACAAAACTTGCTTCCACATAACAGGAAACCAAAAATTAACAAAGACAAATGCTGGAGATAAAAGCATAAAATCAATTCCAATATTATAATGTTGTAATACGATCCTGAAATGTTGGAACATCACCAATGATTAATTATTTATTTATTTTGAGGTTTAAATCATTTTAATGTTAGGAAACTCTAATGCACAGAACTTGATATTTCTACATCTTCCCCTTCTCGTTTCTGCCGTATTGCCGCACTGTCACCTGTTACTGAAAACTTTATCAAAATGTTCAGTGTGTCAGTGTCTCTGCCACTGTAGATGTTTGACTTGTACATACGGATAAAAACAAAAAGCAGAATGAACTGAAATTTTGAGAACACCTCATAACACCGTATAAAATACAACAAATGAAAAGAATGAAAGAAGCAGTCAATTAATGGAGGCTTATGCTTACCATTAACATCTTATTTAGTGCAGTTTCCAGAAACTCTGGGGGTTTTTTTCCAGCAAGATTAAAGAAAGTTCGCTGACATTTCTGTTAAAGATTAACACAGATCAGCATTCTCTTTACAGAACTTTTGGATTGATTCGTTTGACTTTGTTCATACAACAAGACTTGCTCAACAGCACAGGTAAATAACTCTGAGTGAATTTATGAAAACAACTGTTCGAAAAAACTGAAGACAGCAGAAATCTGGAGCCTTTTTATGAAATACATGGTAGCTTCTTTTCAACAATTATGTTTAACTGAACTTGCAAATCATACAGGCAACAGACAGCAAAACTTATCTTTATATTGATATTTATTTAAAGATGAAGGTGTTAAACAACACTTAGAATATATAGACAACACATGCACTATTATTAACCATGTTGTGTTTGGGGTGAAAATGATGGACCAACTAAAAGAAAACCAGACTGGATGGCTTGTTGCTGCAGGATGCTGTGGTGGCCATGCAGGTTCAGGTTCTGGGAACCATTCATGTAGAGACCATCCGTTGACCTTTTCTGCATCGCACAAAGGCATTTCAATTCAATATTATTTATACAGCGCCAAATCAAAAGAGCAGTCACCTCAAGGCGCATTATATTGTACAGTAGACCCTACAATAACACATACAGAGAAAAACCAAACATTCATATGACCCCCTATGAGCAAGCACTTTGGTGACAGTGGGAAGGAAAAACTCCCTTTTAACAGGAAGAAACCTCCGGCAGAACCAGGCTCAGGGAGGGGCGGGGCCATCTGCTGTGATTGGTTGGGGTGAGAGAAGGAAGACAGGATAAAGACATGCTGTGGAAGAGAGACAGAGATTAATAACAGGTATGATTCAGTGCAGAGAGGTCTATTAACACATAGTGAGTGAGAAAGGTGACTGGAAAGGAAAAACTCAATGCATCATGGGAATCCCCCGGCAGCCTACGTCTATTGCAGCATAACTAAGGGAGGATTCAGGGTCACCTGGTCCAGCCCTAACTATATGCTTTAGCAAAAAGGAAAGTTTGAAGCCTTAAAAGTAGAGATAGTGTCTGTCTCCTGAATCCAAACTGGAAGCTGGTTCCACAGAAGAGGGGCCTGAAAACTGAAGGCTCTGCCTCCCATTCTACTTTTAAATACTCTAGGAACAACAAGTAAGCCTGCAGTGTGAGAGCAAAGTGCTCTAATAGGGTGATATGGTACTACAAGGTCATTAAGATAAGATGGGGCCTGATTATTTAAGACCTTGTATGTGAGGAGCAGGATTTTGAATTCTGGATTTAACAGGAAGCCAATGAAGGGAAGCCAAAACAGGAGAAATCTGCTCTCTCGTTCTAGTCCCTGTCAGGACTCTTGCTGCAGCATTTTGGATTAACTGAAGGCTTTTCAGGGAGTTTTTAGGACTTCCTGATAATAATGAATTACAGTAGTCCAGCCTGGAAGTAATAAATGCATGAACTAGTTTTTCAGCGTCACTCTGAGACAGGATATTTCTAACTTTAGAGATGTTGCGCAAATGGAAGAAAGCAGTCTTACATATTTGTTTAATATGTGCGTTGAAGGACATGTCCTGGTCAAAAATGACTCCAAGGTTCCTCACAGTGTTACTGGAGGCCAAGGTAATGCCATCCAGGTCTTTATGTCTTTAAGACATTCCTGCAGTTTAACTAATAGGTGTGTGTTATCTGGCTTCATGGACAGATAGAGCTGCGTGTCATCTGCATAGCAGTGAAAATGTATGCTGTGTCTTCTAATGATGCTGCCTAAGGGAAGCATGTATAATGTAAACAGAATTGGTCCTAGCACTGAACCCTGTGGAACTCCATAATTAACCTCAGTGCACAAATTGGAGTCTATTAGATGGATATGATACAAACCACTGCAGTGCAGTACCTGTAATACCTACAGCGTGCTCTAATCGCTCTAATAGGATATTATGGTCGACAGTATCGAACGCAGCACTGAGGTCTAGTAGGACAAGCACAGAGATGAGTCCACTGTCAGAGGCCATAAGAAGATCATTTGTAACCAGTGTTGGGACTAACGCGTCATTAAGTAACGTGTTACAGTAACTATGTTATTATTGTGGTAACAAGCACGGTAACTAGTTATTATGCCAAAATCAGGAACGCGTTAATCGTTACTGGGATTTAGATAGGGTCGTTTTTCGTTACTTTGTGTGTTGCGTTCGACTTACCTCGGAAATCGAAACACGGACCTGGGAATAATGTCACACTTGTTACGTTACGCTGTCAGCTGTCTCTTCTTCTCTCATTCTCTCCCCTCTCTCTCCTGTTGCTACTTGAATCATGAAACTGATCAATGATCAGCTGATCGGCTTTTCTCTCTTGTTTGTTTGTCGCCCACTTTGCGCCAGAAAGAGGAAACCAGCGGATGTCGCGTTAAACAACAGCAGCACGTTTAAGCTTGATCAGCTGTTGTTAGAATTGATTTAATATTAATTTCTAGTATCAGCTGATGTTTGCTGGAGCCACAGCTGTAAAGCTGCTGGTCATGATATCGGTTTGGATATGTGGTGAGAGGGAAACATGAAGATGAAACCAGGAGATGTCCTTACTGAATCATCAGAGCTGAACAGGTGATGGAGAAACAGGTTTACCTTTTAGGTGACATGAATGAGTTGAAGTTATGAACTGTTTCTGAGAGACAAATAACACCAGGATCCTTTTCTATGTAGCTGACAGCTGGTAACTGTGCAGGGGCGGGTCTAGCAAAGTGTTGCCAAGGGGGCAGGTAGGGCATTAACAGGGAGAGGGGGGCACAAAGAAATACTTTTAATCTTATTCTCATTTAAAATATCTCGCTTTTAACAAATAATTATCTGAATCTTAGAACAAACGTATGATAGATTGATGCATATACACCATCAGAACAGTGTACATCACTGTCACAACAGCATTTGTTTTGATTCAAAGGCTTTATGGTTTTTCCTATAATGGCGGGCTGGTCTGTAGTCAAAATGCCCGGGCCAATTTTTTTGTCCCAGTCCAGCCCCGTATGCAGCTCATGCAGTCTGGAGTTACCTACATCTTCCTACTCGGAAGGCAGAATTTCCGAGTTCTGAGTACAATCGAAAGCACCACGACTGCAGTTTCCATGTTGGAGAAAAAAGCGCACATGACACTGTGACGTAGGCTAGAATCATGGCGGCATTCAACAACGGTCCAGGCCTGGGATTTCTCTCCTGGAAATGTGCACATTATTTTTTCCTTTCTGTTGGTAGGTGGCACAGTGCACTTGTGGCAGGATAGTGCTAACATGTAAGCGAGCTAGAAGACTGGCAATCTTGCTGGGTATCCAGTTTGGGAAGCAACACATTAACAAAAGAATTCTGAGTAAAACCAAAGTTACTTTCCCTAGTAACTAGTTACTTTGAAAGTAACAAGTAACTTGAAGTAACTGAGTTACTTTTGATAGAAGTAACTAGTAATGTAACTAAGTTGCTAATTTAAAGTAACTTACCCAAAACTGTTTGTGCTGGTTAAGTTCAAGTAATAGAAAATGTTCTGGCTTTGACGGGTGAAACCAAAGATCACCAAATTTGGACTCATCAGACCAAAGCACAGATTTCCACTGGTCTAATCTCCATTCCTTGTGTTTCTTGATTTAAAC
>NW_027052273.1:0-34454 GCF_036321145.2 Pelmatolapia mariae | reverse complement strand
CTGGAGACAGAAACAGAAAAAAAAATCACATAAAAAGATTTGCTATTTCAGATTTATTCATATTTTTCAGGATTAAAGAAATAATATGAAAAAATAACCCAGTTGTTTTGAAGCATTGTTACTGAAGTCACCTTTTTTGGCAACAGAGTATCTGTATTCTGAATCATGTACATGTATAAAGATTATTTGAATCAGTGTGAAGAGCCACTTTCTTTCTACTGACATCAGTAACAGTCTTTATCAGATATGGTGGTGACAAATTTTCAATCTTGTGTAATCCATATAACATAATCACAATATAAATATCATATCCATACACATACCTGCATATTTATTCATCTTGTTTACCTCTGCAAAAGATCAGAAAAGAAACTGTGTCATTTTAGTTTCATTAAACATTAACGTAGAACAATTAAATATTCACTAATATTTTAGCGAATGTTACAAGATTTACTTTTGGACCCTAAGTGTATCACTAAAGTTAGTTATGTGCAGACTTATAGTGTAAAATATGATATAAATATATATGCAATACAGAAAGTGGCAGGATTATGATAAAACCAAAGGAACCGGTGATGCAAAGAAAGTCTTGTGTTCTAAAATCAGAGCCTATAATGTCATGTCATCATAAGGATTACACACCCTCTGCACACAGCTTCCTCTCCAGTTCGTGGCAGATGTCGACCAGTTTGGAGAAATTTCTCCTCACAGTCCGTGCGTAGCTGTCCGATTGGACTCTGACGTCAGCCCAGTGCTTGACGGACATCGGAGCATCCAGATGTAAAAAGTTCTGAAACAGCATCAGTGACATAAATGAGCACAAATAAATGATTTCACTAACAAGCAGACAGGCCGGTTTGTATTCATATCATATTACAATCGCTTTAGATGCTTTAAACTTGCTTGGCTGAGCAGAAATATTAAACATAAATACTGATTCTGACCTGCTGGAGTTGAACTGGGTTCTCAATGTGCTCCAGGAGGTGCAGCTCACTGCGTCTCTTCTGCAGCTCATTGATCTCCTGGCTGATCTCCTTGAGAAGCTCCTCTGCTCTCTTCTCAGCCACCTCCTGCTTCAGTTCGATCTCCTCGATGAGCAAAGCCTGGTTTCTCTCAATGGCACTTACCATCATTGTGGCAGCCTGAAAGCTGGCCTGTATCTCTCTTTCTTTATTTCTCTGCAGATATGAAAAGAGTTTAATTAATATGTGAAATATGTTAAAATGCACCACCTTTGTACTTTGCTACCCCTTCTTCAATGAAATGCAAAACAAATTAAACTTAGGGAAAAACTGCTTATGTATGATGATTCTTATTAATATGCCCATAATTTAACACATTTCCCCCCAAAAGAAGACATAACTTCAAAAAGAAGATGATCTCAGTGAGACCAGCCTGCAGTCCTCTGATAACAGTTGATCTATTGTCCCAACTCACCTCCAGCCCTGCTTTTCCATGTCTCTTTATGTCTACATGATGAAGGTTTATTATATCAATAAAAACAACTAATAAAAGAACAAAAGAGCTCTTCAAACAGAGCCTCACTGCCATATATGAATTACTAAAGATGGAAAAATACTTTGACTGAAGTAATCCTGACTTTAGAAGATATGCAAGGATTTTAGCTTTTGAGTTTCTATAGTTACTCTGCCCTGTAATCAGTCTTTTGTGCACTAGGTTACTTACACTCTGCATGGATATTATAGCAGGATAAACTGCAAATAAAAGCCAAAAGTGGATTCCAGGCTTGAAAAGTGAAGCTAATGCATTTTTTAAAATGACCAGCAGGGGGAGTCTCCTCTGTCTTTTAAATACAGTCTACATGAAGCAGAGCAACAGTGCTGTTTTTCTTCTGGTGTGAGCTTCTACAAACAAATTAGTTGAAGTTTTGTTTCTTAGAGAGCAAACAGGCCGAGAAGTGGTCATGTCTGTAAATGATTAAAAAGCAATGCTCACTTTGCTCAGCTCCATTGACTGTTTGATCTCCTCTGTCTTTCTGATTCGGATCTGGATCATCTGTTGATACTGCTCTTGGGTCTTCTTTATCTGAGTCTGCAGAAGTTGAAGCTGAAAACATGTATTTTACATCTTGGATTATCTGGAGTTCCTTACAAGATAATCCATGAGCATCGTTATATTTAACCACTTCATTCTCCCACCTTGATCCCGATCTCTTGATCTTCAGACCTGGATGGCCATAGTGGAATGATGGGTCTCTTTTTGGAGCTGGTGTGATGTACATCTGATTAGTTTCAATCAAATGTGCTAAAACATTGAAATAAAGCACTATAGTATAGTTACAATCAACCGACCTTTGAAATATTTCTGTGATGTCTTTCAAGGCCAAATTCACCCTGAGTTCGGGGCGACTTCTGAAGGATTCTTTGCACAGCGGACAATCTGACTTATGCGCCACATCCCAATAATGTTTGATGCACTCCAGGCAGAAATTGTGCCCACACGGGATAGAGACAGGGTTTTTGAAGCTGTACAAACAGATGCTGCACTGAAATTGCTCTTCAGACAATGTGGAGGCCATGTTTCTGACAGAGAAATAACATTTTGTTACCCACACATGTTGAAATTCTTCTGTACACTATGGGATTTAAACTCTTTAGGTCAGATTGTAAAGATGCAGGTGTATAAATCTAAGTAAAAAAAAATCTAAATGGCAAACCAAGAAGACTAAAGGATATTTTTAAACATAAGATCAAAGTAAAGCGTCCAGTGTGTCCTTTTCACTTATATTTCACAGAAAAGAGCAAAACACATGAAAGCTCATCATGCTGTAGCGCAGAGAAAAGTGGACAGATTTATTTCAGATGCTTCTAAGACAACAACTATGTTTAAGTTTAATCTGCAGACTGCAAATATACAAGGTAATCTGTAGACATTTGCACAACAGCAAACAAACTGTGAAAACTGTACAATTTACTGCCATAACAAACCTGAAGGTCCTAGTGACCACATATTGTAACATTTTTATGAATCTAATGGATTTACAAGTAAAGAGATAAAAAATGGGCTGTGAAAGAATCAATAGAAGGAGAAAATCTCAGACTTTTCATTGACTGAATTATTGACTACAATAATTTTCTTTGTAGTCAAATTTAAAATCAAAGAAATGCTCCTTATTTCAGCGTAGATTAACTAAATTAAAAGAAAGAAGTTTTGAGACGATGGGTAAAATTCAAATGAAAACAACACAAAGAGAAACTGTTTCTGAAACTTTTCTTACAATTTAATGTTGACTATGTTAACTATTTTACTCACTTACTTGAAAATTTTCCCAATAAATCAGCTCATTATTAATGTATTTTATTTGGCCACTGCTCTCCCCTTACTGAGCTCTCTCTAACACTCAAACTCCAGTCAACGTGTTAAAAATGTAAAAGCAGTAGTAGTTATTGCTCTAATTTAAATATTGAAACCTGAGATTACATCCACAATACACACACCTACATTTTACACATCATCTCCGAGATATCCACTTTTACTATTTCTGTGCCTCTATTTAAAAATATTGCTGTCAATATTTGGATCAAAAGTCAGTCTATCTTGAAGAAAAGGCAGCTGATGTCTTGTTTCATGTATTCTTATTCTCTACGCTATCTGCTTGGTATAAATAATCACTTACTTGTTTAGGTCATGCAGGCAGACGGTCCTTGAAAGATGTGATGAACGCAGAACTAACAAAAACACGCTGGTCTCTCTAAAAAGTAAACGGGGTGACCGTGGCTCAGGGGGTTGGGAAGCGCCTCTTTAACCGGAAGGTCGCCGGTTTGATCCCCGGGCTCTCTGTCCTAGTCGTTGTCTCCTTGGGCAAGACACTTTACCCTACCGCCTACTGGTGTTGGCCAGAGGGGCTGATGGTGCGTTATGGCAGCCTCGCTTCTGTCAGTCTGCCCCAGGGCAGCTGTGGCTACAACTGTGGCTATATAAATCCAATCCATTATTATTATTAAAACACGGTACAAAGTTCCTCCCACAGTGGAATTTCCCAACGAGTTATACCGGTTATTCTTGTTCTCCCTGTTAGCTTTTCCTAGTATTTACTCTACATTTTAATTGCTGTTCGCTGTTGCAAATGTTTTTGTATGCAGTTATCAATTTAAATACAGATTAAATTCAAGCAATTAATAAATACAGGCTGGGAATGAGAACAACGTGCACTTTGGTGCAGAAATAATCTACCTTCCTATTGGCTTTCATTGGACATACGTTTCCTTTTATGATCAACATGAAAAGGGTTCAAACAGAAAATATTTATTTATGGGCTACAAAAACAGGCCTAAATTCAGCAATATAAACTTAATTAGAGTATAAAAACAATGTTTGGTGGGATCAGGTATATAATTCCTTAATGTAAATAATATAGTTTAAGACGAAACCCAAAGGAGGTCAATGGCACAGTCTCCAGAGCAGGGATGGGGAGTGAATTTTCCCACGGGTTCACGTGAGAAGCTGGGACTGTTGTGGAGGGCCGCTGTCTATAAGCTTATTAGTGCAGACCTCCACAACTGTCCCAGCTTCTCATGTGACCCCGTGGGAAAATTCATATCCCCACCCCTGCCAGAATCTTTGGACCCTGTTGTCAACTTTGTCCCTGTACTAAGCAGTTTAAGATTCAAGAGATTCAAAGCGTTTATTGTCATGTGTACAAAGAAAAGCATTTCTCTGTGCAATGAAATTCTTTCTCTGCTGTCCACGCACAGATGCCGGTTAAAATGTACAAATAGAACTAGAACAATGAAAATACAAATAGTATAAATAAATAAATGGAGACAAAAATTGAAGTGTTAAATAGATTTGTGTGCAAAAGAGCTATGAGCTTAATATGCTGGTTTAATATGTAAGATGACCTTATGTGCAGCACGGCCCTAAACTCTGTGATGTGCTGCAAGCCTTGCTACATCCGCCCGGGGTCAACAGAAGAATAGAAGCCATCCAGCTTCTCTCTGTACTGCCTCTTAGCCGCTGTGATGGCCTTCCTCAGTCCATACCTCGCAGCTTTGTACTCCGTCTCATTGCCTGATCTAAATGCGAGAGACCGAGTACGCAGCATGTGTCGTACCTGACTGCTGATCCAGTCAAAAGGGGAACTTTCTGATGTGTGTGATGGGCACAATATCGTCAACACAGGTGCTGATGTACCCGGTCACATATTCAGCAGAGTCCTGTATATTGACAGAGCAGTTCTCCTTGGTGGCTGCAGTTTGAAACATATCCCAGTCTGTTTGGGCAGTCCTGTAGGATGCTCTCAGACTCTGTGGTCCACAGTTTAACAGGTGTGATGACAGGGTTCGATTGTTTCAGTTTCTGTCTGTAAGCCGGGTACATGAACAGAGAGATGTAGTCAGACTGTCCAAAGTGGGGATGTGGTGCAGCCCTGTATGCACCGTGTATGTTGCTGTAGACGTGATCCAGGGTGTTAAGTAATGTTGCTGCGAGATGCCACAAATCGTAAAATCTTTCATTGCTAAGTTTGTAGTAATTTTAAATCTGTAAACAGAGTAATTCATTCGAGGAAGCTCTGTGTCACAGACGCCTTGATGAACACACCCATGGTTGTTGGGATGAATCATTCCCAGGTCAGAGCTGGATTGTTCTAATCCATCCTATGTGACACAGCCAGCTAAAATTATGCAGGAATGCTTTTCAGGTCATTTACAGTAATTGCATTAGGTAGTGGCATATCGGTCTAAACACACCTAAATAAAGACAATAAACACCATCAGCAGCCAGCACACAGACTGGCTCCCTGATACCAGCATCTGTTAAAGCTTCAATTATTCCTAGTTTATGTAGAAGAAGAAATGAGGTGCTACAGCTCCTGCTTCTGTTAGAAATATCACTGTTCCTACTCTGCTCTGTTTTGTTTCACTGGGTCACACTCATAGTGTGTCATGACTCATTCAGGTTCCCACTGGACGCGTCCTGTTTAACCTTTCACCTGAATGCCACACCAAACTCACGTGTTTCACACTTCCAGTACAATAAGTAATAATTCTATTGTTCTTGCTTGTTCTCTGCACGAGCGTTGCCAATATGCTCGTGTGTAAACTTGGCACGATGTCACAGCATTGCACTTTGAACTAGGAAGGTGCAATTCATTTTTACAATGACAATTTTGGTTTCCAGTAATTTCTAAAACAGTTACCCCATTCTGTTTTGCATCACTGTAATGCTTTCTTGTTGAACTTGAACACCCACCCTTTTCAACTCTTTTATGGAGCGCAGACATGGAGGCCTCATCAAGCCAAGACTCTGCTATTATTTATACTTGCAGGCCACTGATCTCATGTTCAGTGAAGAGGTGTTTCATGATCTGCAAGGGTAGATCGTGTGGAGAGGAGTGTGGACCCAAGAGCAGGCTTTGACTACTGACTTACTGTGAGCAGTGTTGGGCAAGTTACTTTGAAAAAGTAATTCAATTATAGTTACTAGTTGCTTCTTCAAAAAAGTAACTGAGTTTGTAACTGAGTTACAATATCCTAAAAGTAATTAATTACTTGAAAAGTAACTATTGCGTTACTTTAAAAAAAAAGTTTAACCCTCTGGGGTCCAGGGTATAATTGGCCATTTTAACTACTTTTGATTTTCCCTCCACATTTCACCTTTAAAAACTATTTACTTTGCCTTGTTTGGTATCATTCTTTTCAGCACAACCTCACGTGTCTGAATTTACAGTCATGTTTTCATTTTGATATACTGTATTAACACAATTGACCTAAAATCAGACAAAAACCATAAAATCCGAGTAGAAAAAGTTATATTTTTTACTGTAACAACCACAAACATGTTTAATGAATCATATTTCATAACTTTAAATGCAACTATAAATTGTCCATTTTAAAATCCTATGCACAAGTTTACTTTTACCCTTTTTTTAAATAACCATTTCAAACTATTTACAGAACAATCAGCTGTTCTTCAATAAGATGCCACACAAATTATTTGTGCCACTCCAAAAAAATAATTTCTGTCCACTATAAAGGAGAACATCACAGCCTGATACCTGCAGGTCTAACAGCAGCAGGTGTATCACTCCTGTTTCTACCTGGAGACAGCAGTCGCCTCATTGTTCTGACACACAACACAAAACTATCCACAACACTACACACTAACTACACAAGACAACACATTAACTACACACTCCAAACATGCTAAACGTCACAAATCTCTCACATCTCAAAACTCAATCTCTCTCTTTTTCTGCTCTCTCTCTCTCGCCGTCACTCCTAAAACTTCCGCTGTTTTTTTTTTTTGGTTTTGCTCATAAGCAGAGAGTGCTTGCTAGCGCTGTCCTTAGACAGTAAACGTGACGAAACTATTGAGGAAAAAACGCCGCGTATATATTGTTTATCATGACTCTGGTTTTACGTGGCCTATCAACATAATTTATAAACTGTTATATATCACCTTGTTGATTTGTCTTTAAGTGGTCGTGTGATTAGCTTACCACGACTACTTTATTCTTCCTCAGTCAAACAGCAGCACTCGTGCGATTGTTTTGCCCCCTTAGCTCCAGGTGTTGTGCTAGACAGTGATCGTGATTTTCGCGTCCGCGGGAGCGCGCAGCTGCTTAAAGCTGTAGCATCCAGATTACTTACAGCTACTTCCGTGCAACTGATATAAGATGCGGTAAGCTGAACACAGCTTCAACCGTCTGTTTGTTGAAAAATAGTAACGGACCGCATTTCCTTGTTAGTAAGTGTAACGGCGTTGTAATGATAGGAATAGTAATTAGTTAGATTACTCGTTACTGAAAAAAGTAACGCCGTTAGTAACGCCGTTACTTGTAACGCCGTTACTTGTAACGCCGTTATTCCCATCACTGACTGTGAGAGAGCTTTATTTACAGTGGGAGGCGAAATACAAACAAAAAAAGAGAGTGGAAGTGACTTAAACTGGGAAAAACCTAAACTGGGAAAGCTAACAAGAAACATGCAACCTGAGACAAGGAACCAGAAAAAACCTGAAACACAGCACATGACAAGAAGATGTACCAACAACCAACAGAGAACGACACGGGGCTTAAATAGGCAGGAAAACAAGAGGATGGGGAACAGCTGGGACAAATCAGACATAAGGAGACAAATGAAGCAAAGCAGAATACACTGACGTAGGACAAAGACTTTCAAAGTAAAACAGGACACAGACTTGCAAAGACACAGACTTGACACAGAGATGTGGAAACATGACAGGCTCTGGAACAGAGGGAACATAAAGCACAGAGACAAAAGTAACTAGACGTGGAGCACAGGGAAGACATAAAGGCAGAAAACTAAGACTAAGCATACAACACAAGGAGAACAGAATTAAACTTTCACTAAGAACACAGGGGAGGCAGAGAAACACAACAGAAACCTAGAAACCAGGAACTATAAATATAATACAAACAGAAAATCATAATTCAAAGAGCATAACTTAAACCCAAAACTCAAACACTGAGTCACCAGACCCAGTGCTGTGACAAGAACACTGTTTGAGCAAGGACTCAAAGAGGCCAATTATAGGAGCGACAATCTCTGACCTGAGGAGGGGGCCTGAGGGTACATACTTCACCATTTTGTAATACTGTGATTGCAGCCATTCCTTAACTCTGTGGATGGCTATTGATCAACAATCAATTCAATTTGCATATTAACGATCATGAAACTTAGCTTGTGTCTCGTTGTTGGGCAATGGTGCTGGTTTTGCTCATTATGCAGCTTGACTGTTTAGAAAGTTGGGAAACCTGCAGTCAGCTGAGACAGTATCTTACTGTAATTCAGAGTGTGGATCGTTATGGTAAGATCAGGTAAAAGAGATGACAGGTGGAACTGCTAGTGTAAAACTTCCTGGTATTTTTTGTTATTCAGCTCTTCACGTGCTATCTATAAATATACTGAACAGTGCTGTGGGTATAACAGACTGGTAAAGAGGGCCAGCTCTGTCTTGGTCAGTCCCCTAGACTCCAAAGAGGAGGATGTTAGCCAAGCAAAGATTCATTATGGACAATACTGCTAACCCCCTGCATGATACTGTGGAGGCCCTGAGCAGCTCCTTCAGCAACAAACTCTTCCTGGCACTGTGTAGGACACAGGTTCTCTATTCCTGCCTGTCTGGTTAGGCTCCTCCTACGCTCACCAGACAAGACATGACAGACATGCTCACCAAATCCTTGATGAGAAGGAAGAATGAAGCTTTGGGAATTTAGGCCACGTAGTGAAAAGAGTGACAAACAAAAGGATTAGCACATGTAGACGTCAAAGTTCACTTCCAGTTGGATGACACAGTTTTATTTGTTTGAACTATTAGCATTAATTTTTCAGTTTTTAGTGAAGTTTTATTCGGCTTATTTGACTTACTTCTCTTACAACTACCAGAAAAAAAATCACAGTTTGATGTTAAAGTACTTCCTGGTACTCTGAAAGGCCTAAAGTGAAACTCCACACGTGTTCCCCTGATCCCCAACACAGCTGTGAGGAACAATGACAGAATGATAAATCATCTTGTAAACGTTTTCTCACGTGGCTGTTACGCCCATGTTTTTAGCATTGCTAACTGTTCCTGTTGTGCTGCTCACAAATATGCAAGCCTTATTTACATGTAACACACTTAAATATAAAGTCTGGAATTCTCGGGATTCAACACAGTAACAAACTATTTCTTTGTTGATTTTCAAAGCAGATTAATCTGACATAACAAACAATATGCCATCTCCATTCTGGAAGTAAGGAGTTTAACCTGCCTGTTTTGTTAAGAAAGCTATTATGATAACTTCAAATATTCCAGTCTCAACTAGTTTGGGTCAAGTTAAGGGTTGATATGACTCCAAACACTGAGGCGTCCTCCCTAACTGATGTGAAAAGCACCTGATAAAATACAGAACAGATTTTTTGAGTTAAATTAAAAAAGTCTTCGTAAAAGTGATGCCTGTGAAACCAATTCAAACCTGCTTCCTGTTAACATTATGCCAGTGTGATTGCGTAAAAGGAAGCAATATTAATAACTATAAATGATTAAAAAAGGAAACCCAGTATGGACAAAAAAATGCAAGTAGATAAAAACACAAGAAAAACAAAAGCAAACACTCTTCCATCACTTTGGAAGCCAGTATTTGTCCCAAAATGAACAATGTTGGACTCTGTGGATAAAAGTTAGTAGACAGAATTTAAAAAACATAATAAGTGTCTCAGTCCCATCAGAGAAAGAGCTAAAATATTGTATTTACTTCTTTCTAATCAAAAACATAAATTAGATCACTGGACTCAATGTTACTGAACCTCTTCTGAAAGTTCACAACTGCATTTTTTTTTTAAAGATAGCATATAGTCAGATTTCTTTATATAGCACATTTAAAACAACAACCATTGACCAAGGTGCTGTACAATTAAGACAATTAAAAGAAATAAAAACATAGGGAGATATGATAAGAGTTAAGAAAAAGAATCATGAAATTAGAAGATTTGAGTGAGAAATAAGATAAATAAAAGTAATACAAACTCATTCTGATTTAAAAGCCAAGGAATAAAAGTGGGTTTTCAAACATATGATACAGGAAATGAACAACAATCAACTACGTATTCATACTAGGTGACGTCAACATTTTTAATGAGTGAATGACTCACAGCTCATTGTTAGGTGACTTAACAAAAATAAAAACACATTCCTCTGAAGATGGTCAGGTACAAGTACTGAAAGTGAACAAGCATGAATGAAGAAACAGCCAAGAAACAAAAAACAAAAACAACAACATTTATTTTTCACTTCCCGTTTTACACTTTCAAGTAAAAGATCGTTGCAGGATCAGTCCCCTTCCTCCTGACATGTAAGTAGAACTGAAGTCTCTCTCACAGGTTGAGACCGTGGTTCCCAAACCTTTTTTGCTAGCCCCCCTTTGTTTTACAAGATTAATGTTCGCCCCCCCGCAAATACACATCCTCCAACCACACACACCCATATTTTGTTTTCAAACTCCATTGCAGTTTATTTCACACCTCAACCATTTAGTAAACAATTAAGCAAATACAAGTAAACTGCAATAAATTACAGGTAGTAATAAAATAAATTACTAACTCTTTTACGATATGTCTGGGGTCGGCAACCCTGGGCACGCGTGCCACAGCTGGCACGCAAAGGGTTAACTGATGGCACGACCATAGCTGGAGAAGTTTAGTAACATTTGAGTTTGGTGGTGGCTATGGCGGAGCTTCCACAGAGGCCAGCAGGTGGATGAGGGAAGGGGAGGCAGGAGGAAGAGAGACCCGAGTGTTAGGTGAACTGAACTTCAGGTAAGAAGTTATGACCTGCAGTCTATCTGGGCCAGATGATACAAACCAAGTTTAGGTGGAGTTTATTTTTGTTGTGCTGACTTTTTACAGTCAGTTACAATAACTCGTTCTGCGTAGTAGCTAGCATGACGGAGTTTCTATACAGCTGGGTGAGTGATATGCTGTTACTGATAGTGAACTTATTCTTAAGGTTAGTTAGTAGAGTTGCCAACCATCCCGTGAAAAACGGAATCGTCTGGTATTCAGAGAAACTATTACGCGTTTCGTATTGAGCTGAAAAGGAACACAGTTTGTCCCGTACTTCAGCTAGAATGGAAAAAAGACACAAAGCTGGAGTTATTCTGTCTTTGCTGTCAGCTGCCTCTTCTTCTCTCATTATCTCCCCCTCCCTCTCCCGTTTCTACTTCAATCATGAAACTGATCAATGATCAGCTGATCGGCTTTTCTCTCTTGTTCTTTTATCTCCCACTTTGCGCCAGAAAGAGGAAACCAGCGGATGTCGCGCTAAACAACAGCAGCACGTTTAAGCTTGATCAGCTGTTGTTAGAATTTATTTAATATTAATTTCTAGTATCAGCTGATGTTTGCTGGAGCCACAGCTGTAAAGCTGCTGGTCATGATATCGGTTTGGATATGTGGTGAGAGGGAAACATGAAGATGAAACCAGGAGATGTCCTTACTGAATCATCAGAGCTGAACAGGTGATGGAGAAACAGGTTTACCTTTTAGGTGACATGAATGAGTTGAAGGGAAGTTATGAACTGTTTCTGAGAGACAAATAACACCAGGATCCTTTTCTAAGTAGCTGACAGCTGGTAACTGTGCAGGGGCGGGTCTAGCAAAGTTTTGCCAGGGGGCCAGGTAGGGCATTAACAGGGAAAGGGGGGGACAAAGAAATACTTTTCTTTCTTATTCTCATTTAAAATGTCTAGCTTTTATTAAATAATTATCTGAAGCTTACAACCAAAGTTTTTATCTGATGTAAAATGTATAGAAATCATACATATACCAACAAGACAGTGTACATCACTGTCACAACAGCGTTTGTTTTCATTCAAAGGCTTTATGGCTTTTCCTATAATACCTGGTGGGCCGGTCTCTAGTTAAAATGCCAGAGGCCGATTTTTTTGTCCCAGTCCAGCCCTGGGCACGACACGCAGTGAGTTAATCTGAGAAGGTGCATTAAAAAATAAATGGCCGCGCCAGCGGTGCCCATCGCAAATTAGCTTACATACACACATTAGTTGTGCCGCTTTTTAATGACGGTATCTTAGCTAACAACCCCAAATACCAGATTCAACTTGTAATTGGCTAAAAATAACTTCGCCTACTGGTGAGAGGGGCGTTGTTAGCTTTCCACATTCCGACACTTCAAAAGCTTCAGGAGCTGCCCGCCCAGCGCAGCATCAGCACCGCAGAAATACATGGATACATCCGTAGACTCGAGACAGAATTCACAATGCATTTTTGGGACCAATGTTTTCTTTTCTGATCAAACCAGAAAGCTTTAATGAGCAGCTGGATTTGTCTCGCATTTACTGGCTGAGGTAATGCCAGTTAATGCGACATCCAAATGTAACTGATTGAAATAAATACCTCGACTCTGTGGGGGTCAAAGTTTGCAGAACTATGAACGCAGCTGGAATCCATAGCTGTGCGTGTTCATGGAGCTTGCATTTTCACCTGCTGGACATCACTACCTGACAAGTTTAACTGTCTTCAGAACATTGCAGAGGCCTTACTCACAGTATTTGGCTCTACATATCTGTGTGAGCAGATTTTCTCTCACGAGTGTCCTCAGGTAGCCGTCTGAATGCTGGACACTCGGAGACTTGTGTCTCTGAGTGGGAGACCAGAGATCACATTAACATGTGTATCTCTGTATTAACAAACATGCCATATTGACCCAGTGTATTTTTCTTATCATTGTTGTGAGGAGACCATAAATAGCATTTGCATTTTCTGTTTTACAGTTCATTTGCTTTTCTTGTTATGGATAAAAAGAGTCTTTCAAAATAGCTGATAACTATTTGCTGATAGCTGCCAACATCTGCGAACAAATATAATTCTATAAAGAGGTTCTATATAGTGTGTAACTGTTAATATAGAGTGTTATTAAATTTATTGCTAATGTGCATTTAAATTTAATAACACCATATGATTGCATTAGCAATCATATGGCAATCATTGCATTAGCAATCATATGGCAATCATCTAAAACTTCTGAGGAAATTTTAGATGGCCTTTCATCAGAAAGGTTGCCGAACCCTGGTCTACTGTCTCCTCGTCGGCACCTTTCCATTCAATAGCTTTCTCTCGGGCTTCATCTCTTGCGTGGGCTCTTTTATTCTCGCAGGTAAATGTTTATTCGATTAAACGTGTTGCTGGTGATTTTATTTTATTACATTTTTTATACAAAAAGGGGTGATCCAGTACATGTGCTCAGGCACAAGTTAGCTATCTATGCTAAACTAGTAGTGTGACTTCTGATTATTTATTTATTTATTAAAATGAAATGAATACACGTGGTTTCCAGAGTAACTTTTTGGGAGACATTGGTTAATTTTTTTTAAAGGCTGCACAGATGCTTATTTTGCAGCTAGGAAAATGTGCAGTAAGCAGTTTTCATACGTTCCTGTAGCCCTGAACTTTTCAGGAATATCCAACGCAGGTGCATGGGAAGGCCATGCTTTCTTTCTTTTAAAGCCAACAATCACATTGATTGGATGATAGCATAGTGGGCTAAATTATTAGCTAACACTAGCAAGCTTGGTTCAAACTGTTAGCATGAATAAGCATATGTTCGTTAAGTAGTTAAATACCAGAATTTCACTCATTAAAAACTGAAGCACAAACCAAGTCTGTTTTTGGATAGGCTCATTTCTCAGGTAATTCCATTAACACAATAAAATACAAGTTCATCTGTAATTGAGACAGTGTGAAGGGTTCCGTTTAGTTGTTTTTGTGGAAGTTTGTTCCTCCAATGCTGTCGTCCCTTCAGGTGTCCAGAGGTTTTGAACTAGTTGTTATACAATTTTATTAAAATGCTCAAGGTACCAAAAGTGCAAACATGTTGGAAATTTTTACTATACAGATGGAGATGGAAAAAAACCCACTGTGTAGCTGCTATGAAGGGGAACCCATGCATTGAGGCTGAAGCATTTTTTTTTCAGGGCTCAAAACATTTTATCCCTCCGTCATAAAAGGCTGATGGAGTATTGCTGTCACCCTGCTGGACATGGGCACCCATGTTTGTGAATGTAAAAACTCAAAAATGAAGCGATTTTATCAATAGGCGTCAATTTGAAACAGTCTCAAATTAACACCATAGGTAGATGCCGTAGGTGTATCTACTAAAAATCTCAGTGACTACGGTGTCAAGTTCTCTGAAATCTCATGAATGCGATGACTGAATAACAAAGTGAAGTAAGAATTTCAGATTGATACCAAAGGTGTATCTACTAAAAGTCTTGGACAAGTTTAAATCTTACTGACCTCGACCTCAAGGTTAGTGGTCAGAGGTCTAGTTTTCTGAAAATCTTGTGAATGTAATAACTTGAGAACCAGTTGATGTAGGATTTTGAAATTCATTCCATTGGTCAGTAGCGGTTTTAGATACGGGCGACACGGGCGGTTGCCCGGGGCGGCATCGGCAAAAAAAAATAAATAAATAAAATTGCTGCCCCGACATCATGCCAGCGCATATTGGCATAGGCACCGATCGGTTTTCTATCGCCCATTTGCTGGGAGTAAGGGCGCCCTCCGTTTGTGAGGTGCACCTGCTGCTTGCGGCACAGGGAGGAGAGGGCGGGGCGGCGGGGGATTCTCTGGCTGGCTGGAGCAGCATCTAATAACCAACTCGCAAAATAAAACAAAATAAAACAAACCAACAAACACGAAAACACCAGACATCATGATACAGACTTATAATTTTATAATGTTTTTCTATACACGAAAAGTGAGCGCGAGAGCCCTCGGTGCGCCTGCTCGCTGCTGAAGTCAAAGTAAACTTTATTGTCATCTCCGCTACATACAGTCCAGTATATAGAGAGATGAGACGACGAGGCTCCAGTTACAGCAGTGCAAGTAAACGAACAATAAATATTTAAGAGTAAAAAAATTAATATACATTTTAGGACCAGGGGTAAAGGGATCAATAACAATTTAAAATGTATATTTTATATTTTGTTGATTTAAAGTCTCACACAACCCGTTTTTCAAAGTTTAAAAAAAGAGAAAGAAGAGGAGGAGTGTAGCGACTTCCACAGTCGCTAGAGGCCGGGGATGGAGCCTATTTGCCTGACGCGCTGTCAACTTTACGCAATAATGCGAGAGGTGGAATTGCTTGCTTGTTTATTAAAGTGCTGAAAAGTTTACAGAGCAATGTGATCGGCTCGCGATTCAAACTCTTAAAACATCACAGCTCGAATGCAACAAGGGGAAACTCGTTGTGCTGCGGTCAACAAAAACTACGGCTACCCAGCCCTCCTCTCTGTCAAAATCAAACCAGTGAAAGACAGACTGACAACGCCCTCTTAATGTCACCGCTAGCACCCACGTGACTCCCGTTACACATCACCATAGCAACCAAACAAATGAAAACCCAGTGATCATTAAAATTCAATACATTTAATTATGGCTCCTACAAGGAGAAACGAGCAAAAGAAACAGGTAAGCAGATGTGTCATTGGATAATGGCAGGTCATGTATCCTAAAACATTAAGAATCAGAATACTTTCTTAATCCCTAAGGAAATTATGTGGGTTACAGTTCCTCCCCCCCAGGCTAGGGCGCCAAACAGGCTAGGACCGCCACTGCCATTGGTGTATCTAGTAAGAGGCTGAGGGGTATCCCTGGCTGACAGCCAGCATTTTTTTAAATATAGTAAAATTAGGGGTTTTAAGATGGGCATTGACTTGCTTTTGGAGCCAGCCTTAAGTGGCCGCTAGTATCGACTTATCAATTTATTTAAAAAGGTGTTGTTATTGGTGTTTGTAATGGACAATAAATAAAAATTTTAAAAATACGGATGTTAGAGTTGATGCTTTTGAGATTGTCATTTGTGCTAAGATATATATAACCACTGCTTTTATGTGTCATTGTGCAGAAAGAGTGTGATGATTAGCAGCTTTATTTTCAGCTTTAGAAGTGCTAACATAAAATGTAGGAAGCAGTCTCATCGCTATAATAATCCATTGCACACAAGAAACCACGAGTTCTTGTTTTTCTAAGTTTAGCAGGATTGCTTACTTCTGCTTTTGTGTTTAAAGGTCATGCCTAAATGGAGTGACTTGAGATGTCACGCCATATATGGTGTCAGGAAGTGTCTAACACACACACCCACACACATGCATATACAGGTCGTGTCCAAATTCATGGGCTGCATCCTCCTGAGGACGCATTTGTAGACCGATTATGTCACAGCGACGCGCCGAAGGCTGTCCAAATTCGTAGACTCCTCCGAATGCAGTCGACAAATGCATCCTCCTTTTCCACGAATTTGAAGGATGGGTCGGCTGTGTCCTTCGTGGCCCACCATATCCCAGAATTCATAGCGCGGCCCAGTGAATTTCAGTTTCCAATAATGGCGGCCGCTACTAAGTTTTTAATATTACTCTTATTAATCTTTCTGGGTCACAAAATAAACTTTTAACATATTTTCAGGCGAGAATGTAGCTGTGGAAACTTCAAATATCTGCTCGGTTTATCAAGATATCGCATATTTGCAAAAGTGCTCTCCCAGCCGAGAGCTCGAGGGTCACTAGAGCCGCAGAGAACAGCACAACTCCCGGCATATAAATCTCAGATCACCGTGGACTTTCGCTACTCAGGTTAAAAGTAATATATAATATATAAGTAATATATAAGTCACTTAGATAACCTAAATGTTATTGTTTGCCTTTTTCAGTGTTGTGAGTAAATCGGTTTGGCTGAGATTAAAGTTATTAGATTAGATTAGATAAAATAAAACTTTATTTTCACACAGCTGAATAAACGGCAAACAGAAAACTGATTAAACAGAAGTGTGAGATGGTCGAGAATTTACTCCAGTGTGCTGTCATATTTTAGATAGCAAGAAGCAGACGGCCGAGTTTATTAAACTCCACCGAGACGGCGGTGACGCAAATCTGAAGGCAAGACTGTCCAATTTCACAGCTGTTTACTTCCGGCCTACCCGACCTCCTGAGGACCCGGCCCATGTAGACCGTGAAGGCCAGGTCTTCAGGAGGATGCAGCCCATGAATTTGGACACGACTATACACACAGACAACCTCACGCATGCACGCTTCAGACTGCCACGTGATTTATTGAACTGCGTATAGCTGCTGTGGCACTTTTACCACCAGAAGTTGCTGTTGGTGAACTCTAATTTCTTTTTTTGTCAGCTTGTTGTTGTTTGTGGCATTACAAACACGCGATGCCAACAGGAATTTACAGAGTGCCCTCTGGTGTACACACCATGTAACATCAGCAATCATAATATGGTCAAAGGCTGTTTCTCCCATCAGTACTTTTTTATCAGATTTTCATATCTCGTCAGTTATAAATTCCAATACCAGTGGCTCTTCAAATAGCTACTAGAAGTCAGTAATTTAAGCCCATTGGTAAATTGGTTGGCCTCAGTTAATTATTTCAGCTATACTGCATAGTATCTGTGCTTCCTATTTCCACCTAAATGCAAAAACAGGTAACGACCTGAACATTTTGAAAAAATTAGGCTGTCTGACTTTTGGTGTTTAACTTCTAAACCACTAACCCTAATATTTAAAACTATTTAAAATATCATGAAACAAAAAAACAAACAAACTCCGCTGTAGCCCCACTGCAGTTGTTGCAGTAGTTGGCAAGTGAAAGAGGTACATACTGATACTTAATCCCTTGTTTGTTTTTTCAGTTTTTCATCCAGATCAACCCACAGAACAAAGGAGATTTTCTGTCCATCTCCCCAGAGAGAGCCTTCGCCGACTTCCTGTTCGCTCACACCGTCCTCCATCTCGTTGTGATGAATTTCATTGGCTGAGGCAAACATGTAAGTGCGTCTAAATGTTTCACAATGAGAAACTGTAGAAAGTGTACAAAATATCCAAACTAAATCTGCTGTATGTGTCTGTGGATATTGAGTTGTTTTTGTCAGTGAAAAGTAAACAGATATATTATCCTTCAGGGGCTCTGTCACATTAAACATTACTACCAGTTCGTCACTTCATTCTCTGTGGAACAGCACAGCAGATAGTACATGTGATAAGATGCTTCTCTGAGGAGGACTACATGATGACACATATTGCTTTTGCTTTACTAGAAAATGGTGATATTGAATTTTTAAACTTGCTGCTGGTCACACTGTTATTTCTTTTTTTGCTTTAATAACTTCGCTGTCTCACACAAACGCCACGTCTTTTGTTTGTGCTTTGCTACAGATCACGACGAGAACAAGTTATTAAACTCCCCGATTTGGACTATCCCATCATCACCGAATAAGTCGGATCTGGTCACATACGATGCAGTGCAATTTTTATCAGTTTTTTTCTACTTTTATGTAAACATTTTTATGTAAACATTTTTATGTAAACATTTGTCCAGCATTTTTTTCCTTTTTAAAGCCACTTAACACTGACCTATGAATCATTCAAGCATAAAAAGGCATCTAACTCAAGGGATGAGGCAGCGTTGTCTGCATGTAATACACAAAAGAACCAATTTTAAAGTGTATCTTTAGGCATTTTGTTACTAGCAGCCTGTTGCAGAACACATTTGTTCCAATTTCTTCAGCAGAATCTACAAAAAAATGCAGAAGAAAAGTTTGACAGGCATAAAATTGTATTTTTGCTCCAACGAGGTGATTATCAAAGTGGCATTAACCAACAGCTTGGTATATCTCAGCATGGTGCACAGTGTGTTTTTAAAATATTTATTGAAATTGGACAGGTGGAAGACAAAAGAAGGAGAGGCAGGCAGAAAAAGCTACAGCATATGAACTGTATCTGAAAATCATATCTTTAAGAAATAGGAAAAACTTTCGGAAAGACCTGACATAGGATATGAGAGATGTCTCTTTATGAAATCTACAGATTACTGAAGCCTCGTCACAAATGCTCTAAAGCAGGGGTCTCAAACTCAATTGCACAGGGGGCCAAAACTCAAGGCACACTTTAGGTCGGGGCCAAACAAGATAAACATTTATTGAACACACTAAAACAATGTTTTTTAAACATAAATATGAATAAAAACAGACAGGAATATTATTACAGATTAAATAAACTTAAAAAAAAAAAACTTTAACTTTAAATATTTTGCTCTTTATAAAACTATATCCTGTCAAAATTATGCAAGTTAGAAATATGAACATGCTGCCAAAAACCCCAGAAAAAAATAAATGAAAGCATATACAAGGTTGGAGCCGCATGTAGACGGAGCTGGGGCATTGCTTCAGGAATGGAACTAATAAACAGTGTGGCCCATTCAGTGTCGTACTTTCCCTTGAGTGTATCATTACACTGCAGCTCCATCTGAATCTGCACAGGTGCAGTTCAGCAAAGTCCGCTGACTTGGTTCAACATTACTTGGCAACAGGGAAAGTGAGGCAGGTTGCACTGGTGCATTTGTGACAGCTTCACTTGAAATGCCTTCACCGCATCATACATGCCATGTCCATGAACTGACAGATTTCCTTGCTGAGCTCAAAAACTCTATTGAGAACTTTTCCCCAACTCAGCCAACGGACCTCTGTATGATGAGGAATGTCGGCAAACTCTGAATCTATTTCCCACATAAAAGACTGAAATTGACGGTGATTTAAACTTTTAGCTCAGATAAAATTTACGGTTTGCGTTACGGTGATCATTACATGCTCCATTTTTAGGACTTTACCACACAGCGTTTCCTGGTGTATGATGCAGTGATATGCTGTTAACTCACCGGTACAGTTCTCCTCCTGCATCTTTACTCGCATCCTGCTGACTAGTCCGCTTTTTTCACCACACAACACCGGCGCTCCATCTGCTGTAAGTCCAACAAGTTTGTCCCAGGGCAGTTTCATGTCGGTTACACTTTGACATACGTTTTAAAAAATGTCTTTTCCTGTCGTTGTCCCGTGCATCGATTTAATGTTCAATATTTCCTCTCCATGGATGAAGATGGCCAGCTGTGCAATATCCATCATGTCTATACTTTCATCCACAGCAATAGAGTATGCAATAAAGTTTTTGCTTCTTTCACACAACTGTGTTCTTAAATCAGTGGCCATCTCACAAACCCGATCAGCAATCGTATTTCTCCTCAGGCTCACATTTGCCAAAATCTGCGTTTTGTCTGGACACAAGACGTCGCACAGCTTCATCATGCAGCTCTTCAGAGTGGTACCGGGCTGATTTGGCTTTCTCCTCTGCTACAACAAAATTTGCTTTCACGACAGCTTCACTTTGTGATTTTTGCTCTGGTGAAAAAGGTCTGCTGAAATGTCAGATTCTTCTTTAGACTTCTACTTTCTGTAGTTTCTGCTCTGCATTTAGCTTTTTCAGCTTATCCTGACGTTTTGTCTCGTAGTGCCATCTTGAATTAAAATCCTTAACTACAGCCACATTAGCTCCACTAATAAGACACACGGGTTTACCAGCAATGTCTCTAAACATATATTCAGTCACCCACTGGCGCTGAAAGGCTCTGCTTTCAGAATCAACTTTTCTCTCCACCATTGTGAGCGGCTAGCTTCGCAATAACAGAAGTTTGATTTGATTGATGCGGGAATGTTCCCAGTTAGCCTAGCGTTCAGCAAGGAGGCTGCAGCGCTGCATTATGGGATCTGTAGTTTGTATATTATTAGCGCCTCACATCGCCGGGCCATGCATAACAATAATAATACATCTATATAAAATGATCTCGCGGGCCAGATATAAATGTACGCTGGGCCGGATGTGGCCCGCGGGCCTTGACTTTGACACATGTGCTCTAAAGGGAAAGGCTGAGGTGTACAAGAACTGGGCTGTAAACAGGTCCTGTGATCAGTATGTATGTATGGGAGTGTCTGCAGCCATCTGTAAAACACAATGGAGGCTATGCCATGGTTTGATGGTGGAATTCCAGCCAGAGGTGTTGGGGATCTTGTCAAATTATTTCTGTGCATCCCCCCCCCCCCCACCCCCCAACTGTGTAACAATCTTATACACAGTAGGATTGTTCAAATCTGGCTTTTCAAATTACCATTTAGTGCTGGTTATTGCAAAGAGAAATCATTTCTTCTTTTCAAGGGTAGCAGGGAAGAAAACTCTAACATCCAAATGGTTGTGGCAAAGGACTCCAGGCTCAGTGGTGGAACACACATCTTTAGAAGTTGTGCATTTCCATTTTATGCCACTGTCCAAAATGTCTCTTTTTCTTCCCCCCCCTTTTTTTTCTTTCTAACTTAAGCATATTCAGTTCTACATAAAGAAATGAATACTGTATTAATGTGCCAAGTCTCAGTTTTAATTGGAGTGGATTTACGGCAGCATTAAAAAGTGTTCCATAAAAATGCAGCAACTTTTACTGCAGAATTGAGGGGTGTGAGAATAATTGCACAGATCCACATCCAAAGTCATATTTAATCATTCTAATTGAAAATCATGTGGTGAATGACTGCTTTAAGTCTTAGACATCAGCAGAAACTTTGTGTTTTCCCTGGAGATGCTCCCACAGACCTTTACTGCAGACACCTGGGGTTCTCTCCACCTTTTCTCTGCCTTCACTTTTCAAGGTACAATGCATCCAAGTGTCCAATTACCTTTAAACAGCGACACTAGAAGGACCATAACTCCCACACAATTCTTTCAATGTTGAAGTGAATCTTTTAGGATTAAAGCCTAGACTTCTCTTATTTTTAAAATGAATACTTAGAGTCAGAGCCTGGATAATGAAATGTGTAACTGTTAAACTCTGGAATGTATTTTACTCCACTGTATTTTTATTACAGTATTTCTTACACTACATTTAATTCTAAGTGTCACAACTCTCTGTAGGCTCAGTGTCAAAGTAGGCCTTACACGAGTGCAAGGAGCAAGGTTTCCCAGCAGAAGATTGCACTGAAACAAGATAAGCAGTTAATTGTCTTGTTGTCATTGTGGCTTACATGATATTTATTTATACATGTAAGCCGCATTTATACATAGCCCTATGATATTTATACATAGGACTATGTATTTCGCTCAGAATACTTAAGATACTTTTTCTCATGTCCATTTGTAATGTAGGTCCTGGTAAAATATGTTTTCACTTGGAGGTGAATATTCCCCACCACTCTGCACTTTGCAGATATTATTCTGTTATTCCCACAGACTGCATAATTTTTTTCTTCCAAGTTGAAGGCAAAGGAACTCGCATTTTCCTGCTGCCCTATTTCTGCTAAGAGAGGGCAAAGCGAGAACATTACCCCTAGAGCAAAGAGAGGATTTGCTTCTATTACTTGTTCTGGAAGAAGTGATTGAGTCAAACACATTCCTACCAAAATTGCTTTAAACTGTGCAGAGCCAATACAGGCTTTTATTTGTCACAGAAAACACTGACCCGAGGGTACATTTCAGCTAGTTTGGTCTTGGCATGTGAGTTTGTGGGGGTGTTTGAACTGGAAATGAAACCCCCTCCCTGTGCATGAAGAGATGAAAAACAGAATTGAGTACACCCGGCCAGGTTTCAGAAACCTGAAAGGTCAGATCTGAGTTTCTTCCTGTGCTGATTTTATGCCAAGAAGTTAGGCAGTCCATTTACCTGTCTCTACATATTAAATATAAATGTGTCTTTTGGAAGACTTTTTATAATGAAAGCTTCGCAATTCAGCATTATAAAGGTCTTTAGACTAAGTGAACATGATAAGTGTCACGACTGGGGCAGCAGTCGTGTGGTGGAGTTAAATGAGGACCCAAGATGCAAGAAACGGCTAGATGCAGGTGAGCGTTTTATTTACAAATGGTGAAATATACACAGAAACGAGGGTGGCGAGGACTGCCGGAACAGAACAAAACAAGAGCCCCCCCAGGAATCCAAACAAAATGTCCAAAATGCACACAGGGGAGCAGAGTCCGAAACATAGTTCAGGTGGCCGGCCCAGAGGTTGCCAGCCCAAGAGCCCAGAGTGAAACAGTTCAGGGGGTCGGCCACGCAGAAGGCAGTGGCGGTGAGAGAGCAGGTCCGGAGGCCAGCCGTGCGGAGGGCAAGGGCAGTGACGCAGGCGAAACAGCGGTGGCGGCGACACTGTTCAGGAGGGTGACCAGCGGCCTAGAAGATGGCCGGCGATGTTGAGGTGCCAGACGCGGACCAGATGGCGGCGTGGCAGCAGCAGTACCAGGCCGCGGATGGGCAGAAGCTGCATCCGAGGCTGAAGCTGATGCTGAAGCTGGACCAGGCGGGGCAGAGGCTGGACCCGGCGAGGCAGAGCTGAGGCAGAGGCTGGACCAAGCGAAGCTGAAGCTGATGCAGAGGCAGGACCAGGTGCGGCAGAGGCTGGACCGGGCACGGCAGAGGCTGAGGCTGGACCAGGCGAGGCGGAAGCTGCTGCAGGCATGGATGACGGGGCTGCTGCAGGTGAGGGTGATGCTGCAGGCGAGGGTGATGCTGCAGGCGAGGGTAATGCTGCAGACGATGGCTTGGGAGCCGCAGGTGGTGGCACTGCAGGCGCCGGTGATGGCCGGACGGGCTCCTCAGACCCCCCCAGCGAAAACAGTCACAGAACCAGCGGGCACAGGGGCCACTGGCAAACACAGGGCTGAACCAGCAGGCACGGAGGCATCTGGAAAACACAAAGCCGAACCAGCAGGCGCGTGGGCCTCTGGCAAACACAGGGCTGAACCAGCAGGCACGGAGGCCTCTGGAAAACACAAAGCCGAACCAGCAGGCGCGTGGGCCTCTGGCAAACACAGAGCAGACTGCAGCTGCGCCGAGCACTGACCCTGCTCAGGCAGCGACAGCCAGGTGCAGTCCTCAGCTGGGTTCTTAGCCTCCAGGAGTCCAGAGTGGGCTGAGGGCTGAAACTCAGCCTCTGGGGAGGCCCTGGAGTGAGTCACAGCCAGCTTTTGAGGAACCTTTCCATTGTTAACAGGTTTGTCTCTCTGCTTAAAAACAGTGGTTGAAAAACAGTCCTATGAGGGTTGTGCTGACCTAGCCCTAATAACAGGAGAAGGTAAAGGCAGGATAGGTGGTGCAGCTAATGACTGAACTGAGGAGTGAACTAATGGGTGGACAGTAGACTGTGCAGGAGAGAGAACTACAGGCTGGGAAGTAACTGACACAAAGTTACCAGGGTCGGGATAAACAGAGTCACTAGAAATTAATTTGGGCTTAGAACAGACAAAACAAATAGAGTCCTTAATAGAGCGTGCATTAGAATGCAAAGCAGTCTCAGAAGAAACAGTCTTTACACCACTTGGCTCCGGAGGGACAAAAGTTGCACAGTCTTTAGAGCCCAGAGAGGTGTAATTTTTCTCAAAATGAACACTCTTTTATTATCACGAACCGGAGGAACACAAACTCTGGGGTTCATAAAGCTGGCGTTAGCAGCCTTGGGGAAAACAGTCTGTTTATCCCTTGACACAAAAGGCGGAAGAGAGGAGTCTTTGTCACTCACCCCTGCTGGATGTTCCTGAGGGAAGTTAGACAAACCAGTTATCACAAAAATTGCATTGCAGGAGTAGATGCACAGTAACATTATCTTAGAGGGTGCAGAGGGCAACATTTAACAACTGTCTGACATTGTCATAAATATAGACAGAGAAGCAGAACTAGGTAGAAAGCTTGCTGTGTTTTAAAGTAGTTAATTTGTAGATTGCCCACACACATAGGAAATGAAGGCTTAAATTAAGAAAGAGACAGAGTTAGGGTGCATGATCATAAAAGGAGCTGTTTTGATCAAAACTGTGCATGAGGAGCGCAGGGGACACAGAGGGCTGAAGAACAGGAAAGTCAGATGCTGAAAACAAAAGTTTTTAAATGTAACAGACTGAGGGAGTGCCCCTCAGATCTGCAGAAGGCTGTGCATATCTCTCTTCCGGAAGGTTTTGTTGAATAAAGCATACATTTTGAATACACTGAGTTTACGTCTTCTTTATCCAGCCTGAGGGCAAAAGAATTGGTCTCAGCATCCGCTGACCCCGTAACAGTCTAGTACAATTCAGAATCAGAATGTCTTTACTGTCATTGTCACAGGTACAATGAAATTGAAAATGGTCCCCGATCAGTGCATCATCCCTAACAATATCAAAATATAAATAAAACAATAACATTCAATAAAATTGATAAATAAAAATAAAAGTGATAATAGGAATAGTATTAGCAAACATTCACCTACATTCCCACATACATGCTTCAGTCAGCGCATAGATTCATACAAGAGTGGCGTGATGGACATCTTTTTTTGCAGTATTCAGACATGCTCTGTGTAAGGCGATCTGAAAAGAGTGGGGAATTTTAGGGGCTATTTTGCCGGCAAGGTCAAACTGGCTAAAAATTTCCCTTCTGAGATCATCACAAATGTTTCCAGGAAATAGATGACCATAAAAGGTCTTGTAGCAGAAGCAACAACTGTCAAGCAACAACTGCAGAAGTAAAAACGGCACAGTTCAAACAGGGAGTCCCCAGGATGTGAGGTATCTTTTATAATGTTTTGAGCTTTTTTAAGACAGCAGGTATTGTTTAGATCTTCCAGTGTGGGGAGAGGGCAGCCAGTGACCTTTTGGGATGTGTTAATGACCCCTTGGAGTGCTTTCCTCTGAGCCACTGTGCAGCTAGTGTACCAGATGCATATTGCAAATGTACTGTTTATAAGATTGGGGAAACCTGCAGTCAGCTGAGACTGAAGAAGTCACTTGGATGAGTGACGAAACGTTTCTCCCACAAAACGCTACATCCATCAACTTTTGGAGATACCAGAGTTACATCTTTATAAAAGCATTGCTGCTTATCATTAGACATATTATCATCATCATAAAGAGACATTATAAACATTATAAACAAACAAAGTCAAAGATTTCATAAAAATCAGAGAAAAGCTATTAAAATAATCAGCAGAACATCAACACAACATTCATCAAATTCTAATTCAAATCTAAAGAAGTGTTCATGACAGTAGGTGTACAGTGTCATTACAATCTGGCATTTATGTAGTTAACATCTGAAGCATCTGAATCTGCCCACTGGTCACATGACAAAGGGAAATATTATATATGGTGGAATCTGGAGTCTGTGTTTGCACAACACAGAACACTTTCTTGTTAAGTGTCAAACTTGAAGAGGAAACATGCAGCGACTCTTTATACTCACGCTCAGCCTGATACCATGGATCCCAGGTATTCACTGTGACTGTGTGCATTTGATTAGAGAAGTCAGACAAAAAAGATTTTTAAGCTGTTTTCAGCTTCACATAATTGGAAAAAACAAAGATAATTTAATGTCTGTGCCGCCTCCTCTTCACTTCTCTGCTGTGCTTTTGGCAAATACTCGTCAAATATATACTTGTTATACTTGTTACAATGTATGATACTCCTTAGGCTTCCTTCTCTTTACAATTTCATGACTTTTCTGTATTAATCGTTTGTTAAGACGGACTACAAGGTTGTTAAAAGCTGGGACTCTCCACAATGTGACCCTTAGAACTGAAGAAGCTTTTCGGATGAGAGGTGAAACATCTTCAAGCAACTTAAATAAGTCCAGACAATTTTCTTTCCAAGCTCCTTAGACTAAAGCAGGAAACTGTGCTTTGTAGCAAAGGAAACTGAAGTGGGTTAATATGGTGCAAAGTGTTGCCAAAGGCCACACCTTTTATTTATAGATAACAGGTGTCCGACGTGAGCAACTGCTCTGTTAAAGTTGTGTCATGACTAAAAATTTAATTTCAAATTGGTGTTTAACATTTAATCATTTCCACTTCTTGTCAGCTGTTCTCTGCTGGGTGACCACTAAGAAGGAGTTTACTGGTCGGGAGGGTGGATCCCTCACTGTCCAATGTCAATATGGTTCTCACTATGCTAACAATTTCAAATACTGGTGTCATGGGGGACGAGACTTACTGCAAGATCTTGGCTCAAACTGACGAGACCTCCTCGGCCAATCAAGACAAAGTGAGCATTTTTGACGACCCGGCCCGGTTCATGTTCACAGTGACCATGAAGGACCTGAAAGAGACGGACTCTGGGTGGTACTCGTGTGGTGTGGAATTAGCATCAGGGGGCTGATGACACTGCTTACACTAAAGTGAAAGTGATTCATGGTGAGTGATGGAGAAATTTTGAGATAATAAACATTTATTGACCCACAGTTTTAAAGAAGTTTGTTGCATTTTCACGATCTCTGCAGGTGTGTCAGTTGTGAACAGCATTGTGAGTGGGAAGAAGGAAGAAGTCTCACGGTTCAATGCCTTTACACTCAGAGATTCAGGTATTTGGTTTTCCTTCGGATGATTTTATCCACATTTTATCCTTTAAAACCCTTACAACTGTCCTTAAAGAAGCACTGATCATACTTCAGTAAATGTGGGAATTTGTCCAGAAACATTCATTGGTATCAAACGCTGGTGGACAATGAGCATTCACTGACTCTCCTGTGACTGCCTGTCAACAGACTAAGTGAGAAGAAGTAGTGTCAGAGTGGAGACCTGAGCTCCTGTCTGTCGACGGGTTCTGAAAGGAGTTACGAAGATACTTCAGTGGCCATCAGCGATGACAGAACTGGGGCTTTCACTGTAACCTTAAAGAAGCTGCAGATGAGAGATGCTGGCTGGTATTTATGTTCTGCAGGGCAGCAGCAAGCAGACGTACAGGTTCAGGTCAGACCACATGCCTCTACTAGTAAGTTGATAAAGAGCGTTTCATATTTTAGACATAAAAAACATAACAAATTACACTTTTGAGCTTTGCTGTCTAACTGATTCGAAACTGTGATAATTAAACTTGATTATGGATTTTCTGTGTGCTGATATCATCAAGGATGATTTTTTTTTCATCACAGAGAGTCTAGAGTTGTTCAACATCCTTATGTTGAATAACTCTAAACTTCCCTCTCTAGAAATGCACCCTGTATATTTTTATTGCTATTCAGCCAACATTTAAAAGATTTATGATGCAAAAATCACATGTAACACAGTTGGCTGTAAAAGAAATACAACTGCTAAGAGCAACACAGCTGACGGCATGCATTAAGAGGAAAGAGAAACCTGTATTCAGATAAAAGCATTGTTATTTTTCTCTCTCTGTTTCTATAAATATTAAGTGCTTCTCTCAAAATCAGCATGTGGTGCATTAATTAGACTAAGTCTAAATCATGATAGAATGTGTTATCCAAGGAAAACAGGGTGACAGGTAACACAACTGACATTTCTTTAATTTTAGGCCCTCGCTAACATGTCACCTCTAAATGCTGCCTAGTGTTAATTTGAGTAGCAAAACTTGACATTTAGCTAAATGGCCAGGAAAACATAAATGATGGAAACGGCTGATTTTAAAAAAATTAATTAAAAACAACTATGACCCAATATGATATTTATCATTGCTTGAAATGAATGTTTGGCCAATAAAGCTCGTTGACATGAAATTTACCTCTAACTGTAGAACGAAACCAAAAATTGCTAAAATGCTAAACAGTATGAGATTGTGTCATTATTGAGTATCATTGGTTGCAAATGATTTTAACATACATAATGTCATTTTGTGTTATAGACAACATTATTTTAAGTGAAAGAAAACATACTAAGACCCTTCCCATGTTTCACAGTCCTTACATGCTAATACAGGCATATTTACCATCTGTGTTCTTAGGTTAGAGTAATAGCAACATTTCCAAGAGAAATAAATGATTACAGCTTATCATTTGCATAACCTATTAGCATTTTAAATCATGCATTGTAGGTATTTGTGTGATTGCTTGTCATTTTCTCCATGTCACCTTGCAGCTACTGAAATGGGAAGAAGCAGCTTTAAAAATCAATATGTGTTTGTGACAGATGGCAGAGGCTCTCAAGTCTCTACTTGTTCAGGGTATCGATTATTAAAAGTCACCTATGAACAATATTGATGTTAAGATGCTGGAAACACTCTTTACCTATTACAGCATATTTACAGAGTTGTTACAGTATTTTTTTTAGCGCTACAATATCTTTACCTTCAACAAACAGAGCCCGTGACAACCCCACCTACTCCGAGTCAGCCCTGTACCATTTCCGGTAAAAGTCAGCACTTTTTTATCTTCACTTTAATGGATGCCGAAGGTGGATTGTCTGCTCAGTCTGCTTTGTGCTGCTTCCTAGTTACATGTTGGAGTCTATAGTGGGGTGTTCGTCTCTCCTGCTTCTAGTGGGCTTGGCTGTATTGGCAAGAAGATACTGTGCAGTAAGGAAACTTCATATTCCTTTGAATTTAAATTGTTATTAAGTGTGTGTGTGTGTGTGTGTGTGTGTGTGTGTGTGTGTGTGTGTGTGTGTGTGTGTGTGTGCGTGCATCAGCCACAAATTCTATATATAAATAAAGATTTATACGATATAACAAAATACATTAAATATATCTGACTACTAATTTGCATTTATATTTTGGGCATTCTTTCTAGAGAAGGCTTCTTCACGCTTTAAGGAGACAGAAGAGATATTCCCTGTAAACCCCCATTATCATGGCCATCTCTGATCTATTACACTCCTTAAGAACACAATTATCAAGGATATTTTTGTAATGATTAGATCACCCATTCTCCTTTCTGTCAATTACAGGATAATCCAAAGGGCATGAGAAACTTGCAACGAAGCAAGGAACACATTATTAAGTTTGACAACAAGGGTACAATTAACCTACTTACTTACTAAGATCATTTTGTGAATTGTTAATTGTTACTCGTTGTAACTGAATGTAATTTTTCTATTAATTTGCCACACAGAACATATGGTCTTTGTTCCAGTATCTTTTTTACCAAACCAAACCATGTCTGAACAAAGCTATATGTTCTGCTTCCTGCAATATAAATTTGGTACATTATAGACTTTTATTATTAGACTCAATAAAATAAATCAAAATACACGTGTATAATTATATGTGACTTTTTATTTATGTACCAGACTCTATATATTTTTGCAACCTGTGACCTTTTTTGCTAATTATAGGGGTCTTATGGCAAAGTAGCAACGGTTTACAGATACTGAGAAATATAACATTTGAATCCCTTTTCTCTTTTGCTCTGAGGCGCGGGGGAAAATATCGACAAGTCGATGAACATCATTTACAGATATATTGGGTTAATGCCCAAGACATCTATAGAAATGTAAATCGCCGCTTGATTCATTCATTTGCTTAACTTGTTTTGGGACCGTAAACAAGGCGTGAATAGGACACCGGAAACAAAGCTCCCCACAGGAGTTTCCGCACTGGAAGTAGCATATGCTAACGTGCACATAGTCAATAGACCTAGAGTGTTTGGGGCTTCCATGATGCACTGATGGTTTCTTCTTCACTAACCTTTTTTCACTCTCTCTGTGTTTACATGCCACTTTGCATTTAATCATCATTATTAATCTCTGGCCCTCCTTCACTGTGTATTTAATTTGTCCTGTCTTGCTCAGCAAACCTGTCAGTGCAGATGTCTTCCCCTCCCTGAGCCTGATTCTGACAGAGGTTTCTACCTGTTAAAAGGAAAAGGGAGTTTTTCCTTCCCACTGTTGCAAAGTTCTTGTTCAGGGTTAGCTCTTTGTAGTTATATATAACACCTCGAGGCGAGTGTTGTGATTTGGAGCTAGATAACTAAAATTAAATTGAATTGAATCTGCCAATCAAAGTTGCAGCTGAAGAGAATGAACACTCACTTGGGGTTTAAGTGTTTGTGTTTCATAGATGGTGTATATGGACACTATAGTTTAAGTTGTGCTCTGCTTTAGTTTCTACTACTGCTGAGAGAAATGTCTATTTTGCTTATTAATGCAACTGAGTAGGGGGTTTTGGTACTGTATTTGCTCAAAAGGGCCAAACGTGCAAAAATGATGTCAAGTACCGTCAAGAGCATGACAGCAATATAATCTTGTCTGTATTAAAAGGCTGGCCAATCAGAAGCCTAGGAGGAACTATCACCAACACTGTGCACATTCCGACATCAAAGAAGGAAATAGAGACCCACACCTTTGATGTCTGGAAGCCGTTTTCCTTGTCCACATGTGAACACATAAAGTGACTTTCTAAAACCTTCACCCTGTAAGCAGTTTTCCAAAGTGCTGTTTTCAGTTATCTAAAAAGCTGTTTACATGTGGATGAAACACACAAAAAAGCTACATTTTCTTATGTAAGTGTAGACAGACCCACACAGAGCTCTCTTTAATTGGCCTTAATGCATCCATGAGTCCAGCAGTTCCAAGATGAAGCACTGTTACATGTCAATGAAACTAATACCAATTAAGAACAAAATTGACTAGTTCAACATTGTAAGACTTTCTTTTTGTTATCATAAGGAAAGATAATTATTGCAGTCAATTAAAATAACATGTTAACACTGATGGTTCCCAAGAAATCATAAAGGCTGCATATATAATGTACATATGAAGTGGTAATTTTTTCAGCTCCACTGCTGCTTGTTGCTACAAAGACCAAACAGAAAGAATATCAAATGCAAACAGTACATCTCGTCTGCCCAAAAGCCCATGAGACCCAGAGGGGAAAAATGATTTCAGTTTTTGCTCATATTAGTGGAACCAGACTGCACAGTTTGATATGTAATATCGTCATAATGATATGGCTAATTAATACATTTAGACATGGATATAGTATGAATGAAAACTTGTGGAGGAAAATGTACATGACATTAGCGTAGTTGTGAAATGCACTTTGGAAAATAGGATGTTGGCAAATTAACTCTGAAAGGAACAGCTCTAATTTTATGCTTGAACTGTCTGTTCTCATACTGAGCCACAAACCAGGCTTTAGAAATGTAAATTGAACAGTGTAATGAGCCCATGATTCAACTAGACCTTAAAAATATTATATTAATATTTAGCTCACCTTCATTTGAGGGGTAAAAATATCAAAATTCAAAGAGTCAAGATTCATTCACTGTGCCATACCGACACCTATGTTCAGGCATGGCAGGTGATGCTTTTGTTTGTGAACTGCAGCTTTTTAACAAGAAGAAACATGCTGTGGAAGATAGTCAGAGATTAATAACAAGTATGATTCAATGCAGAGATGTCTATAGTGAGTGACAGATAGTGATGTGTCCTGTGTGTCGAGGCTTTGAGGCGTGTGTCGGGTAATCTCGGGGGAGTTTTTGTGAGGCTTGCTTTGATTACGTATACAGTGACGTTCGAGGTCTTGCGGGGAGTCCATAGCATGAGACTGATTCAGGATCAGGTTTTGCGCCAGATTCGAAATAAAATGGGGGCAGCAAAACACAGCTGATTCCCCCATCACACTGTGTTGTGGAATTGGATTACATACGTGCTACATAGTTACTTGAGCATTTCTACTTGATGGAACGAGCAAGGAAGAGAAGATTTCCCCTGTCTGGCAGCATTTTGATCTCATCTCTCCTAATAAAGTATGCACACAGTAATAAATATCACAAATGATAAGTACCATAATATAAATAAACAACACCACAGATTCCTATAATCTGATTTCTGTCTTTTAGTTTATTAAAGAGTGAAGCGTCACACACTAGTTTGTGTCATTATTACATAGCTACACAATCATACCAAAACGCTGTCCTGATAGTTTCCACTTTCTCTTTCGTATCAGACATGCTGAGACAATATTCGTGATAAATAACCATGAAAACAATTTATTTATTCAGTTCAGGAGGTTTACACCTCACATCATTATAATCATTGAGCCTGTTTCACTTGAATCGTCCACTTGATGGCGCAGTAGAGCAAATGAATCGTCACAATGCTTCAAACCATGAGTCGACCAGTTGGATGGAAAGCTTCAGTTCACCACGAGGCTTCATCTCACCATCACTAGGTATAGCCTATGCTCAGTGATGTATGCAGTGCTTTAAAGGGCAGCGATGCCAAGCTTTTAATCACCTTGTGTTGAAGTCGGAGCTGAAGCTGGAGTGATAGCGTGTTCATTTGTTTATTTTCTTTCTTCAAACTGCAGATCTGACTGAGTCATTTCAACCCTTTATGAAGAATCTTGATAGGCAAAAAGCGATCAAAGCAGAGGTATGAGGTCATAGATTGTGGTGCAGAGCTGCGTTCAGCCATGCAAACACATGCAAAGTTTCATGCCTGATGCAAATAGTTTTGCTGACATCTGGGTACTTTTCCTTTTGTATAAATGCATATTTAAAAAAAATAAATAAAATTACACAATATTCAAAAAACAGAGAACAGGCACAGTATTTCACTCACCGCATGGACGCTTTACTAAACCTGATCATGTCTCTGCTGGAGCTGTGCTGGAGTGTTTAAAAGCTATAACTGAGCAATGTTTTCATAGCTATGGTTTTGCTTAAAACGTTCATATTCAAATGGACTCATTAGCTGTGGTTCATCAATAATGAGCAATGGATTTGTTTTGTGTACCAAAGCAGTTGTGCTATTGTAACTGTGAACTGGACTGCTGAGCCAGTAGATTAAAAAATTTGCCAGTTTCGGATTTGAATTCAAAATTTGAAGCCAACACCTGAAAAAAGTCTTCCACACATTTATTATCGCAGCAAGCAAACACTGTGTGTGTTTTAAAAACTGCAAAGCAGAGATGTCGACCCAAAAAGATGCAGTCAGCAGCCTTAGCTCTGTTAGACCAGTAGGTGTGCAGGAGCCCTGTTCTTATATGATATCATTACATGTGTTGTGTTTGAACCTCTGGTTATTTACTTGCTTTGTTTGTTGTTGCATTCTCAATAATAATAATTCTCTGTAATAATAAATATTCTCTTTCAGTGTCTGTTTTCTGTGACCTTTTGAATGAAAGGAGGAAAGCACAATAAATGTGACCTTTGGGAGGAAATCTATCTGTATTTAACATTTATAAGTTTCTTACTTAAAGTGTAACGAGCTTTATATTCAATATTTTATTCTTATTTTTGTATCTTTAAGGTCTTGAGCACCAAGTGGTGTTACTTCTCTCTCACTTAATTTTCACATTTCATATGAAGTGATAAATCTTCCACTGAAATGCTTTGCCTAACAAAAGATAAAAAGGAGCCCGTGACTCCCTCAAGGCTTTGCAAATTATGATATTTAAATTTTTTATC
>NW_027052272.1:0-25934 GCF_036321145.2 Pelmatolapia mariae | reverse complement strand
CTTTTTTGTTCTTTTGATTGATTGTAATTTTCTTTTGGTTAGTCCGTCCAGCCGTAAAGGCGGTTATTGATTGAGAGTGAGTTGTGTGAGGGCGGGACTAACCTCCCTTTTTTTGCTTTATTTGTTAAATTGTTTGTGCCACTTCCCTTTGTCTCCCAGATTGCAGGCCATACATAGCGCTGATTCCCAGCTGCGCTGAGACCTGAATTGTTTGCAGTGCGTGTCACGGTTGCAGTGTCGCTAAGCGGGGTGTGACGGGTTGCAGTGTAGTTCTATTCGCACAGTTAGTGTGGTAAGTCTCAGGTGCAGCTGGGATAGCAGCAGGATGTGTTGGTAAGTCCTGTCTGGAAATAAGGGGAGTTTTGTATGTTTAATCAATGTTATAAATAAATGATCAATTTATTTCTTTGCCCCGTTTACTCATAACCTTGTCCTCGGTTACACAAACAACAGTCGCACAAACTATACAATTATTTTCCTCCAATTACGACTTTTAACTTGCAGAAATGGTCCTGTGTGATTTATAGTCCTAATGGCAGCGATTCACTCAGTAAACATGTGTTTCCTTCACCAACCTCACACACAGATCCAATAAGATCAGGAAGTGGGCAGTACAGTACAATATGTGTTATTTTGTACTGTACTGCCCAAACTAAAGATCTGCTGAAGTGTTGGAAATGATTCAGATGTTTATTTTGGACGATACAGCAGAAGATCAGACATGAAAGTGGAGATAACACAGAAGACCTGCAGCAAAGGGTCAGAGGTCAGACTGGGCCACGTGATTCAACAATGAGCCAATGATCATCAAGTAGTGACTAAAGCAGAGCCCTGACGTTCTGACATTTATCACACAGTTAGAACAAATGTCTGCTGATGACTTCATCTCATGAAATGACTGATAGATGTCAGTTCATTGATCAGCTGAGCTGCTGCTGCTGATCTTCATCGTGCACAGAAACATTCAGCTTGTTTCAATCAGTAAATAACTTTGAACTGTTCCACTCAAAATGCTGTGAGAACAATGATCATTGTTACTCCCCTCGAGTCTTAATAAAGCTCAACTTGTTCTTTGTGTTTAAACTGACTTTTATTGCGGACAGGAGGATTTCTTCCTGTGAAAAGATTTTGTTTATTATTCAAATATGCTTTGCTTGTGATTGTGTAAACTCTGAATGACGATTCACCCTGATAAACATGAAGCCTTGCCTATGCTTATCAAATGCCTGTGAAGACAAGTTCCTGTGTAAAGAAGAACGGAAAGTGCCACCTAAACAGATGTTTAGTATAGTATGAACAGAACATTTTAGCAAGATATGCATTTGTCAGTTAAGCAATCTTATATTCTGAGAACAGGCGGAGACTGCCTCCGTCTGCTGTGTAACCTACGTGGCCTATATAACCTGCAATAAAGAAGAGTACTGTGTGACTCTCTCTCGAGACGATTCACCCATGTACATGTGATTGATTATATTGTCTCACTGTGTCTCTGTTTTACTTGGCAGCCTTCTATTTGGATTTTCCCTTAATACTTCCACATGTCTTAACATGTAATGATGTCCAACCACAGCCGATACAAAGCGTCAGAACTAAAAGGAAATACAAACTTAAATGAATATTCTTACTAAAGTCTTTAAGCATTATATACAACGAAACATGCAACAAAATGATCAATAAAGTACACATCACACTTCACACTGCGGCTATTGCAGTTGAATCTCACGCAACACTCGCGTATTTACATACAACGATAATAAACAAAACATTTACCTCATTGGCCTCACTCAAAGGGAATAAACTTTCATTTTTACGTGGTGGGGAGGTCCAAAAAAGGCACTCTTTATTTATCTTTCTGCAGACGTGCAAACCTCGTGGCTCCGTCTCTTAATTAGCTTGCTGAGTGTGACAGCCAAAAAATGCCCTCTTAGCCAAAACACAACTTTAGAAAAGGTTCCTATGTAATTGCACAATTAGCACAAATAACACATTTAAACATATAAATCTAATCAACAAACATGAATTACTATTTATTTCTTAATATTTCAACTACTTATTGTTTCAAACTTAACCGTCTAATAAAATGAACTTAAATGTGAGAGTTGCTTATGACGGCAGCTGCAATCATTGTAGAACTTCAGAAACATCACGTGTTGTTTTCCACATGTAAGATCAGCAAACATACAGAAACTTCCTGTTGCCACACACGGCCTCTAAAATCTCTTCCACGCTTTCTGTCTGAAGTCCACTCTCTGTGTCGGATCCACAGGAAACAACAAGATCTTATTAACATGGTTTTCAATGTGTCTCCTTACAAAAAGTCCAACCAATGAACAAATGTGTATATTTGTGGAGGCCGAACAAAAGCATGACACATTTGTCTGTTTCTATAAACTGGTGTCAAACACAAATATGAAGAGTTTCATTGACAGACTCCAAAATGCCCCCGCAGTGAATCAAAGGGAAATCCTACAGTGTGCCAGAGAATCTTAATGGCTCCAACATCAACACATCCACAATGTTGGATCCAGTTCTACCTCACAGAGTTACTAAGACACACCCTCTGCCAGCATTACAACAGCTCCACCTGCTTCACCTGCCTCCTCAGCCTCTGTACACCTGAAGAGAAAAGAAAGGCTCCAAAAGCTCAAATCTACAAAGGATTCATGAAGTTTCATCGAACAATAACATGTTTGCCTTCCACAGTGTGCTGTTAGACACCACTGTACCTCTGCCATTTCAAAAGAGCAGCTTGCTAACATTTTGGCTCCAAACACTTTGTGTTTAAGTTCCTAATCTTTGTTTTCTTTGTGAACAACATCTGGAGCTTTTTGACTCATAGAAACATCATTTGTTCTTAGATGACAGCAGATTGGGACTGAATAATCAATCACTATCAAACCAATAAAGATGCTGATTTTACAGGAACTTTGTTGGAGAAGCTGTAAAGACATGAAACTGGTGGAGATCCCAAACCAGTTGATAGTGCTGATTATTCCAAATAAAGCTGTTTTCCATTTGAGATGACTTTCTGTCCTGATATATAATAAAGATGTTAGTTGTTTTTGATCCCCTGTATTAAAAGTAGATCCAGTTTAAAGTCAGCTTGAGTTTGATGTCTTTATGTCAAAGCTGCTCATGATGTTGAGCTGCTGATGGAATAAAAACAGGTAAAAATCTGCCTCAATATAAAAGCATGTAGTCCAGACTTAAATGTAGCCTGTTGTTAGCTGAGGTCCACACACAGTGTTTGACAGTGTAAACTGTGTGAAAGGGCTGCTGGTGGAGCTCACTAGGATGAGCAGGTGACCATGTGCCACGAGGTGGAGAGCAGCTGGGCCTGGCTTTGATTCTGACCACGTCCCCTTTCTCTCTCCCTCTGCTTTGCTGTCACTTATCTTCACTGCTCTGTCCAATAAAGCTGAAAAAGGCCCCAAATCAAAGAAATCTGCCTGCAGCCTCTGAAATGTCTTCTGTTTCCTTCCAGAGGCCGACGGCTTTTTCACCGTCAGCCCATCAGACGTCCAGCAGCATTTATGATGATGTCATGATGTTGAAGAGACTGCTATGGTGGCCTCCCATGACCCCCAGCCTCATCTACACTGAGATGCAGACATTTGAAAACATTCAGCAGACAACTGAATAATAGTCCAACACAACAGTCTGTGTACAGACACACACTGAACTTTAATATAGTCAAAGGAGTCAAGCAAACACAGCTAGTTTAGTCATTTCTCTGTGAGTCTAAAGTGAATCTAGTATTTGAAAGTCCACTTCCTGTATTTGTTGTTGAAGACTTCTTCAGCTTCTTCTCAAGGACATCAGCTGCTTGTTTGGCAGCAGAGGCAGTTAAGAAGCTTCCTGAAAAACACTGAACAGTGAGTTCACTGTGGCATATGACAAATTCAGCTTTCTATGTGCAAATGTGTCTGTGTCAACCTTTCAAATGCTAAACTGTTGAATCCAAAACATCAGCGGCTCCTTGGCTGCTCACTTCATGCACTTCTGTCTTTGTGACAGTCCAATGACATCACAGCTGTTTTCCACCCCCAGTGTCTCAGGACTGGACACCTGAGCAACCCTGGGCACGCGTGCCACAGCTGGCACACGAAGGGTTAACTGATGGCACGACCATAGCTGGACTGGCCATCGGGCATACCGGGCGTTTGCTCGGTGGGCCGATGATTTTTGTTTTTTTGTAACGGCATAAACAATTAAAGATGGTGGACTGGCCAGATGCTGGCCGGTGTGGTAAAAATAACTCAGTAGTTTGGTGGAGGATATGGCAGAGCTTCCACAGATTCAGTAACATTAGTAAGTGGTGGAGGCCAGCAGGTGGAGGGGGGAAAGGGGAGGCAGGAGGAGCAGAGACCCAAGGCGGCCGCTGGTCCGAGTGTCAGGTGAACTGAACTTCAGGTAAAAAGTTATGACCTGCAGTCTATCTGGGGTCAGATATAAACCAAGTTTAGGTGGAGTTTATTTTCGTTGTGCTGACGTTTTACAGTCAGTTACAATAACTCGTACTGCGTACTAGCTAGCATGACGGAGTTTCTATACAGCTGGGTGGCTGCTATGATGTTACTGATAGTGAACTTTATTTTATTCATAAGGTTAGTTAGTAGAATAGAATAGAATAGAATAGAATAGAATAGAATAATCCTTTAATTGTCCCACAAGGGGAAATTTGGTTGTAACAGCAGCCAGAAAGACACATATACAAACAGACAGTACACAGGACACAGAACAGAAACATACACAATTTTTTAAATATTTACATTAAGGACAATGGTTACTATATACAGAGTACTGTACAGTTATTAAATTAAATAAAAATAACTACAGATAAGAGGCAAACCAGGTTGTACTGCGAACTCGGTTAATTAACTTATTGCAGTTACAGTGCTGATGTAAACATCTATGATTGTTGGGAGCAGTTCTGATTGTACAGTCTGACAGCTGCAGGGAGGAAGGACCTGCGGAAACGCTCCTTCATGCACCTAGGATGCAGCAGTCTGTCACTGAAGGAGCTCTGCAGTTCAGCAACATTTACATGCATGGGGTGGGAGACTCTGTCCATCAGAGATGTTATTTTGGCCGGAGTCCTTCTGTCTCCCACCACCTGCACTGGATCCAGGGTGCATCCTGATGAGTTTATCCAACCTCTTCGTCTCAGCTGCCGATAAACTGCTGCTCCAACATACCACACTGTAAAAAATGGCAGATGCCACCACAGAGTCATAGAAGATCTTTAAAAGCGCTCCCTGTACTCCAAATGACCTAGAGTTGCAAACCGTCCCGTAAAAAACGGAATCGTCTTGTATTCAGAGAAAATATTACGCGTTTCGTATTGAGGTGAAAATCAACACAGTTTGTCCCGTACTTCAGCTAGAATGGAAAAAGACACAAAGCTGGAGTTATTCTGTCGTTACGCTGCAGCTGCCTCTTCTTCTCTCCCCCTCCCTCTCCTGTTGCTACTTCAACCATGAAACTGATCAATGATCAGCTGATCTATTCTACTGTAAAATGCTGAGATGATTATTACACAGAACCCAGTGGTGCCATTTCTGGGAGCATTTCAAGTTGCTATACATCAATATAACCGTTATAGCCCAAATTTTGATAATATGTATTCATTAAGTCTATAATAACTACATAAATTGCAAAGAAGTGCAATAAACTACAAAAAATTGAAAATTGTTTTTTTTAAAACATATATTTCTAGTTAGAGAAATTTAAGAGGTTTGTTCCTCAAAACTTTAAATACAAAAAAGTTGCACAAAATAGTTTCTAACAACAGGAAATTTATTTTGAGTGTCTTCATAGTTTTATTTTTGAGATACATCATATTTTATATACTGCTGGAAAAATGAAAATAAATGTTATAATGCAAATTTGCAAAAAAACTGCATGTGCATAAAAATCAACTATTTTCAGCAGTGCAATTTGACTTCTAAGCGTCCCAGAAACTATTCAGAAAGTATGAAGTCAACATGACTTTTAAAAACACCAGTACAGGCTTATAAGGCCCCGAAGATAAAAAAAAAAAACCCCCAAAAAAAACCAACAACTACATTTTCCGTGAAAATTACGTCACTTCTGATTTTGGCCAGGTAATGGTGGACACGCGATAGTTCGCGCTGACGTCTATTCCAACGTAGGCAAAGCGTGTTTCTGGAATATTGTGTTTTTTGTTGCTGCAAGTGCTTTTTATACTGTTTTTGCAAAGCTATATGTGGAAAGAAACCATGAGTTAGGACAAGCTGATGGCATAAAACGTAAGTACAACTCCTCCGGTTTCATGTGCAAAAAAATGATTGTGCTAGCTTACGTGGTTCCAGTTCTACAGGGATTTAAAAATAGTTACGCAAAACGGAGCGTGAGAGAACCAAGGGTCCGTTCCTCGTACCTCGCTAAGTAAGTTAGCTGGATTTGATTGTTGACGATTTCGCGTGATCTTGGATCATTCGGTTCTCCGAAGCTCATCCGGGCCTTTGCAGTGTTCCCTTGCGTTTTAATTAAACTCTGAAACTCCTGAAATCCCTCAATCAAGAGTTCTTGCTCTGCTGCCGTAAAATACTGAGCGCGCTCCTTCGACATCTTCGCCGACCAATCACAGGGTTGCCGATCAATGTTTCTACTATCGATGCGTAGCCCCTTTTAAGCCACCCAGTGATCTCACATTACTTCATCCAGCTATACTAATCGTCAACAACAGGTGTGTTCGGAGAACCGGAATAGCGAGCTCAAAGTTGGCGCGATGATTTGATCTTGGATGTAGTAAGCGAGGTATTGAGGGATTTCAGGAGTTTCAGAGTTTAATTAAACACTGCAAAGGCTGCAAAAGCAAGGCAAGAGGGCTGGCAGAAAGTTGCTGACAAATTAAACTCGTAAGTAATACATTATATTATATTACATTATATCCTCTTTCACATTAGAGCCACAACAGGACCCACTAGAACATGGGAACAAGTAAAAGTGAAATATAAGAATATTCTACAGAATGGTAATATTTATCACTTATATTGCTTTTAGTCTCTTGAAAAGAGACCCTGAAATAATCTGTTTGTTTGTTTATAACAGCAACCAAGAAAAGGGCAGAGCAAATAAAGACAGGTGGTGGTCCTGCCCCCCTCGTCACACCCCGGCAGAGGAGCTGGCCCTAGGGTTGAATACCACCAGACCCATTGTTGAGGGCATCCCTGGGGGCAGCTCTTCCTTAGACCAGCAGCCGGGGTGCAGTAGCAGCACCTTCATAACTGGTAAATGAGCTCATAATTCTATTTGTACAATGTAAAATATTTGGTTGTTGCCTTAATTAAAATGCTTTTTGTACTGTGACATTTATTGACATTGTGGGTTTTTTTGTGTATAGTTTTACATAACACTCCATCACTTCTACCTGTTCCCATGCAAGGGGTGACTGAAGCATGCACAGTAAGTTGAGATATATAAATATATATATATATTTATATATATTTATGTATATATCCCGTCTATCCCGCAATATCCGTTGAATTCTGAAGACTCTCCTTATCAATCTTGCACCTTCCGCAATGGGTTCCTCGCGCACAAACGGACAGGACATGGCTGCGACAGACTCCCCAAATCCACCTTCGCTTTTATAGCCGTGGTCTCTCATCTTGATTACACGAAGTAATTTACTATTACTACCCTAAAATATGAATTACATCTGACATAATCAAATACATGAAATAGAATGATTAATAGTACATTTCCCTTTTAGGAAATGACCTGTATGTATCTGTATGAAATCAATAAAAGAATCAAATACTGCATTATCTTTAGTTACATTGATAATATTTATTTATGGTAAAACAGTGGAGAAATGTCGCTGTTGCTTTCGTATAAATGAAGCGGACATACCTGAGTGGCCGCGATCTAATCCTGTTTACATAAAGTAAGCCTGCTCCCGAGCAGGTTTACGCTTACGGATCTGTTGCTATGACAGCAAGTCCCCGGATGAGCTTCGGAGAACCGAACGATCCAAGATCACGTGAAATCGTCAACAATCAAATCCAGCTAACTTACTTAGCGAGGTACGAAGAACGGACCCCAAGTCTGTCAAATCTCTTGATCCAACACAAACTATCAAACACATTGGGCCACAGTCAGCTTTGTATGGATGGTGTAACAGGGGGCTGGGAAAGGATGGTGAAACCTGAATATAATACAGAACAATAACATGACATATAATAATGTAGCAAACATGATCTTCAACAGGCACACTTCTATTATTCATGATCACAAACACAAAGAACTTGTGCAGCCCTGATATCAGCCCTAATACATGAGTGTGTTTGCCCAAAGACTGAAACAGCATCAACATGACAGCTATAAGAAATCTTCTCTCAGCCTTGTTTGGCAGAAGATCCCTGCAACAAAGATTGTAGCTGAAAGATGACGTGTGTAAAGTTTGCTCTTTGGGAGGGTTGAGGCTGTTTTTAGACCTTTGATAGTTTCCAATCCAGTTCTGAAAGACAGAAATAAAAACAACATTACAAGACTTTACTACAATAAAGATGCTAACATGTATCTGTAGGAACAACATCACTGAATCTATAACAACTGGAGCCAAACCAGTGGCCTCTGCTGGGATCACTGGTGAGCCAACACTTGTCCTTCCTTGTTGGATGCAGATTTCAGGGCTTCCTTTTGCTCCTCCGTTATAACTGTTCTCTCTTCTCAACACATGATGACACAAAGGAATCAGCAGTGATGAAGATGATGCTGAAGAGAAGCTCACATTTCACACATATAACAGACCAGTCCAGTTACACACACCTCTGCTTGACATTAGGCCTAAAACAAAGACACAAAACACTAACTTGACTCTAAATAGAAGAAACTGGCAGCTTTTTCTGGTATGTCCTTATTTATATTTGACACACATTGTTAAAGTGAATTGTTAAATGTTGTCATTTTTATGCTTACCGTCTCTACATTGTTTCAAACTGTGTGATCAAAGACGTTCCTTTGTCTCTGACCACCTCACAGCTACTCTGGTGCTGGGGGAGGTTTTATTGTAAGCACATCCTCTCTGAAAGATCTGTGTCTTGTGTGGTAACTTCCTGCTTTTATGACCTTGTTGGTGAGCAGGAGATCACACACACGCACCCCCAAACGCACACACACGCACACACACACACACACATGCACACACACACACACAAGCACACGTTCTTGCACATGCATACACAAGCATACAGGTGGTTTCACATACACACACATAGTGCCTTGTCTTTGTAACCAAGGGGGGTTTACGGTGGGAGGTGCTTGATTTGTGTATTGTAACAGTTTGTCAATAAAAAGGCTACGAGGAGGGGCCGCTCTTTGAAGGAGCTGGGCTGGAGACAGGTGAGGAGCGTTAAGCTCCACGAGCAGCCTTCCCTCTCTAGCGAGTAAAAGACCGGTTGAAGATGTTCTGTTTTGTTTTTGTCCTTCATGAGAATAAGTTTCTAAACTAGCAGAGCCTGTGGACGCACAGACTCAACATTTATTTGGTCCTTCCGAGCCGGAACCCAACGCATTGTGTCCACTGAGGGGAGGGAGATGACGCCGCCGAAGTCTGCTAGCAGTGAGACGTCTGCGACGCCTGATGAAAGACCTGGTGCATAACTTTGTCGCCAGGCCGGCGAGTTTGCGTCTGAACTCCCCTCAGGTTGGATGGCGATTGACAGGATCCAGAGACTCTTCCCGTGAACAAAACAACACGAACAGTGAGTACAGAAGGCCTTAGAGAGCGGCTACGTGACCGTGCATTAAAACGCAGGTACGTGAGTGTGCAAGCTGTGCGTGTAGACGCAAACTACCTGGTTCTCCACCAATTTTTCTTTATGTTTTTAAAGGAGGTCTGGTTTCTCCACCAGTGTTTTTATTTTTTTAAGGAGGGTTAAGCAGGTTTCTCCACCGAAAGGAGGGTTAAAAACTTTTTTCTCTACCTCTGAGGGCGTTGAGTGTTGGTTTCTTCCCCAACAGAAGGTCAGAGATCTTGTTGGTGCCTATTTTGTGTGAGCAGGCCAGACGTGGTCTGTTGAGTCTGATTGTTGTTTTGTATGCAGTCACTTTTAAGCTGATGAGCAAGCTACACATTTTCCGAGCAGGAGCTGGTTGAACACGTCAGAGGGAGGGAAACAGAGCGATGATAACTCGAGCATGCAGCTATCCGTGAGTTCAGTTTCTTCCTCACACCTCAGATGGGCAACAGCTTTTCTGCATCCTGATTCATGTGTGTGAAACTTTTGTAACATCAGCATCATGTTTTTTGTTTTGGCACAAAGCAGGTGATTGTGTCTGACGTCACGGTGTGTCAGTTACAGAGAGGTGTGAAAGTATGTGTGTGTGAAGTGGTCTCAAACTGGGGCAGAGATGATTCTGCAGGTCACCTTCTACCCCAGTGGACACAAAAGAAATAAAATAGTTGTGTTGTTGATGAAAAAAAACAATGATAACATGAAGAGTGTTTCTCAGCCTGAAACAGCTACAATCTCACTTTCTGTTGTTAAGAAAGGAGAGTTCAAATAAAAGGGAGAGAGAGATGTGTGTTGTTTAAGCAGTGATGAAAATAATGAAAATGTCTTAGTTTGTCACTTCAGGTGAAAAGCAGACCTGGATCAATTTTCCACGAGCAGCAGTTGGAAGAAAACTATAGGTTAACATCATTAGGAAACACTCAGGCCGAGTTTTGGCTGATTTGTGTTTACAGCTTAACTCCTATGTGTTCCTCACCCTGTAAAAACAAGCTCCATGGAAGCTAACCTCTCCTTGAAGATGAGGAGTGCAGTTCCAGAAGCACAGGCATGAACATCAACAGTTCATGCCTGTGCATGCGCCAACCAGCGTGCAGCCTGTTGCAGTCGCTCCTGCTTTTTCTCTTAGTTTAGCTCTGTTTTCTTACGTATTCTTTTTTTTTCTGACTTGTATTTTCATCCGTTTATTATCTTTCACCCAATCATGTGGATTGAGAGATTTTTTGTTCTTCTTGTGGCCGTGGAACTATTACTTTTATCAAGGAACGGGACCGCGGCACATCTCCTACACGCACGGACTGTTTACTCCAGAGATCATCTGATCGCCCTGATGCCGGCCGGCTCGCTGGCCAGACCCGCGGAAGTACCAGCTGAAATTTGGAGAAAAACACATCGGGGAAGCAGAGGTCAAGGACAGAAGAGAAGAAAGAAGGAGACGGTGAGACAGCGGAGGCTCGAAGTGAGGAGGAGGTATAAAACCGTGTCTGCCGTCTATCGTGATGGGAAATGTGCGATCCTTAGCGAATAAAATCGACGAGCTCTCAGCACTGGTACGGAGTCAGAAGGAATACCGAGAGTGTAGCCTGATGTGTTTCACCGAATCATGGATGCACCAGGACAGTCCCGACGAGAATTCTTCCGTGGAAGGCTTCCACACTGTTCGGGCGGACAGGGACAGCATCGCTAGCGGTAAGCGGAAAGGAGGTGGGCTTGCTGTTTTAGTTAACAACGGTGGTGTAACCCTGCCAACATAACAATCAAAGAAAGGATTTGTTGCCCGGACATTGAACTGTGTGCTGTTGGACTCAGGCCGTATTATTTACCCAGGGAATTCTCTCACGTCATCTTGGTGGCTGTTTATGTTCCTCCCTCTGCTAACCCCACAGCTGCATGTGACACTACACTTACAGACTCAGCACCCGAGTGCCTTTATTGTGATCTCGGGTGACTTCAACCATGTATCACTGGGACAATACACTACCAACATTCAGACAATATGTGGACTGTCCGACCAGGGGAGAAAAAATTTTAGACCTACTATATGCTAATGTAAAGGATGCATACAGCTCCCCCTCCCTCCCCCCACGTGGTAGGTCAGATCATAACCTGATTCACCTCACCCCCTGCTATGTGCCAATTGTGAGGAGGGAACCTGTGACCACGAGGAGCGTTAGGAGGTGGTCAGAGGAGGCCTTAGCGGAACTACAGGGCTGTTTCGAGGTGACCAACTGGGAGACACTCTGTGAGCCTCACGCCGAGGACATCAATGGGCTAACTGAGTGTATCACAGACTACATAACTTTCTGCACCGACTCCATTGTTCCAGCACAGACTGTTCATTGTTACCCAAATAACAAGCCGTGGGTGACTAAGGACATCAAAGCCTCCTCAACAACAAGAAGAGGGCTTTCAGAGGGGGCAATAAAGAGGAGGTGAGGAAGGTCCAGGTGTTACTAAAGGACAAGATCAGAGAGGGCTAAGGACAATTACAGGAGGAAGCTGGAGTGGAAACTCCAGCAGAACAGCATGAGAGAGGTGTGGAGGGGCATGAAGACCATCACTAGATTCAGGCCAACCAACAGCAGGGGAGCTGAGGGGAGGTGAGAATAGAGCTAACGAGTTGAATCTGTTTTTCCAATAGATTCGACACCACAGTGTCTGCTCACACCCCCACAACCTCACCTGTAGTCAGCCTGGAACCCAGAGCCACACCACTGTGCCAGCCTCTCTCTTCCCATAGCACTGTTGCCTCCTGTGAGATTTCCTGACACCTCTCCCCCACCCATCACCTTCACTCAATACCAGGTTGAGAGGCAAATGAGGAGACTTCACTCAGGCAAGTCTGCTGGACCAGACGGAGTGAGTCCCCGCGTCCTCAAGGCCTGTGCCCCCCAGCTGTGTGGAGTCTTTCATAAACTGTTTATGCTGAGTCTGAGGGTCCCAGTGATGTGGAAGACATCATGCCTTGTCCCTATTCCAAAGACGCCACGTCCCAGTGGCCCCCAGGATTACAGGCCCGTGGCACTGACCTCCCACATCATGAAGACCCTGGAAAGGCTCATCCTGGACCAGCTGCAACCCATAGTAAGACCACATCTGGATCCCCTGCAATTTGCCTATCAGCCTCGTCTCGGAACAGAGGACGCCATCATCTACCTGCTCAATCGTGTCTACACCCATCTGGACCAGCCGGCGAGCACTGTGAGGGTCATGTTTTTTGACTTTTCCAGTGCTTTCAAAACCATCAGGCCGACCCTCCTGGGTGATAAGTTAACAACGATGCAGGTGGATGCTTCACTGGTGTCCTGGATTGTTGATTACCTGACAGGAAGACCACAATATGTACGTCTCCCACAGTGTGTGTCTGACAAGGTGATCAGCAACACAGGGGCACCACAGGGGACGGTCCTCTCCCCTTCCTCTTCACCCTCTACACCACAGACTTTAGCCACTGCACAGAGACCTGCCATCTTCAGAAGTTTTCTGATGACTCCGCGGTGGTTGGATGCATCAGCAGGGATGATGAGACAGAGTACCGGGCTGTGGTCGACTCCTTTGTCACGTGGTGTGAGCAGAATCATCTGCAGCTCAACGTGGCAAAGACCAAGGAATTAATAGTGGACTTCAGGAAGACCAGGAAACACTTGACCCCTGTTTCAATCCAGGGGGTCAATGTTGACATTGTGGAGGACTATAAATACCTTGGAGTCCACATTGACAATAAACTGGACTGGACAAAAAACACCACTGCACTTTGCAGAAAGGGCCAGAGTCGTCTCTATTTTTTGAGGCGACTGAGGTCCTTCAACATCTGCCAGAAAATGCTCAGGATTTTCTACGAGTCTGTTGTGGCCAGTGCGATCCTCTATGCTGTTGCATGCTGGGGGAGCAGGCTGAGGGTCGCAGATGCCAACAGACTCGATAAACTGATCCGTAAGGCCAGTAATGTTGTGGGGATGGAGCTGGACTCCCTCAAGGTGGTGTTGGAGAGGCGGATGTTGTCCAAGATAACATCGGGTGAAGCTGCATCTTCAGTGGTATTTTTGTCTGCTTTTAATTATAGTAGCAATAATTTTGAAAAGCTAAGTACAGAGAATACACTTTGGTCCAGTGTTGACACACTTCATGAAAGGCAAAAGATGGAAACGACTTTGGTGTGTGCTGGTTTTGCTCACCCAGACTCTTACTGATGTCAGCTGCAACGTGAGCAAACTCCACTGCTTCCCCATACAGCTTGAGACAGAACATCACTTCAGTGAGCTTATTGCACAACCTCAGTCTACTGCGAATGCTGTTGCTCTTCACTGCGATTGGCAGAGCACGGTCCTGCATGGAATGAGTCCCAAACTGTGAGAGAGGTTTCTGTATCAATAAGTATCTCTGAAAACTAGAAAAACAGCTTTTATTGTAAACTCTATTTCCATATGTCAAACTAATGCATATTTGCCCATATGTAATCAGTGGTATACATGGTGTATGTGTGGCCAACTGTTATATCACCAAACCCAATAAATACAAAGTGTTAGATGCAGTAGTGTTAAGCATGCCACCTGACTGCGTTGTGTAAAGGTGGGTGAGGGGGGGGACATTGTCTGGGGTTGCTTTTCAGGAGGTGGGCTTAACCCTTAGTTTCAGTGAAAAGAACTAGCAGTGCTTCAGCATACCGAGACATTTTGGCTAATTTCATTCTCCTAACTTTGTGGGAACAGTTTGCAGATGGCCATTCCTGTTTCAAAATGACTGTGCACCAGTGCACAAAGCATGCTCCATAAATGGTGTGGAAGAACTTGACTGGCCTGCACAGAGTCCTGACCTCAACACCTTTGGGATGAATTGGAGGCGATACTGTGTTGTAGTCCTAGTTCTAGCACAGTGACCTCAAGGCTAGACTGGAAATGATTATATGAGATAAATGAAAGTAACTGAAGTTAACATAATGCAAACACTTACCAAAGTGCAGAGGGAAGTCACAGGTAGATTTCCCATCACCTATTAAAATGCTTTCTGCACAAGATTTGAGAAACCATCTGTGGACAGATGGGATTATCTGACCTCATTTATGGTACTTCATGTTCACATCAAAGTTACTATGAGACTGCTTAAGGTCCACACGGGCCTTTATGTAGCTGTAACTCACTGATGGAAAGGGATAACTGGCTCCAGAGCAGGTCTAGGTGCAGTGCCCCGCGCTCCATCAGCCAGACAGAGAACAGTCCACCCTGAGCCTAGGAAGGGAGGCTCGAACTGGGCTATGTCTCCCTGCTCCAAGTACAGGTCTCCTCCAGAGGTTGAACTGTCAAACATCTGGCTGGCACTGCAACTGGCAAACAATGAACCTAACAACAAAGAGAGTGTGCAGGCTAAGTTTACTTATATAATGACAGTAAAACAGCAACTCAGTACACATGTATTTTAAATTAAAAAACTGGGGGCAGCCCAGACCTCCCGGTGGCCGGGATACTCAAAGTCCTCCAGCTTGTCTGGGGAAGGTGTTCCTCCAGACAAGCTGGAGGTCATAAGGAAATTAATGACATTAAAAAGACAAAAGGCTCTTAGTGACATCATTGCACAAACTGACTGGCTCCTGCTGTTGTCTACATTATGAGGGCTAGAAATGTTCAACAGCGGGGGAGAGAGAGAGAAAACATTTTCTCGTGGAAAACTGAAACAGTCTGAGCTGGAGCTTTGAGATCAGCTGACTAATATTCACTCACCTGCATTTATTGCTGAACATTAACTGTAAATAAACACACTGAGCTTGAGCTTCCAAACTGGCATCCTGAGCCCACCTGATCTCCTCAGCTGTGACAGTACGATCTGGCCATAAATTAAATAAGCCCCCCCCCATACTGTTTGGTATATGAACCCATGATACAGGTATGGTTGGTCCTTTAAATAAATGGACCACACTAAGGCTACTTGTGAAATTATTTCTCAGAACAAGTTTATATTAGTACTTTAAATTCATTACACAACATGGCGTTTGAGTGTGATGATTTATGTGTTTTCTCAATGGCTGCATATAAAATGTTGCATTTGGTGTGAATTGGAATTATCAGCATATATACATATGTAACTTATTTAAAAAGTTAATTTATAATTTCACTCTGCTAAGATTTCACCAGGTAAATGCACCAGGTAGTACCACCTTTGTTACTAATTTACAGTTTCCTGATATCGTGTCTAATCACCTTCTAAAATGATATTTTAGTGCCAACCTTCTTGTAGGACAGGGGTGTCAAACTCAATTGCACAGGGGGCCAAAACTCAAGGCACACTTTAGGTCGCGGGCCAAACAAGATAAACATTTACTGAACACATTAAAACAATGTTTTTTAAACATAAATATGAATAAAAACAGACAGGAATATTATTCCAGATTAAATAAACTTAAAAAAATAAACTTTAACTTTAAATATTTTGCTCTTAATAAAAATATATCCTGTCAAAATTATGCAAGTTAGAAATATGAACATGCTGCCAAAAACCCCAGAAAAAATAAATGAAAGCAAACACAAGGTTGGAGCTGCATGTAGACGGAGCTGGGCATTGCTTCAGGAATGGAACTAATAAACTGTGCGGGCCATTCAGTGTCGTACTTTGCCTTGAGTGTATCATTACACTGCAGCTCCATCTGAATCTGCACAGGTGCAGTCCAGCAAAGTCCGCTGACTTGGTTCAACATTACTTGGCAACAGGGAAAGTGAGGCAGGTTGCACTGGTGCATTTGTGACAGCTTCACTTGGAATGCCTTCACCGCATCATACATGCCATGTCCATGAACTGACAGATTTCCTTGCTGAGCTCAAAAACTCTATTGAGAATTTTTATCCCAACTCAGCCAACGGACCTTTGTATGATAAGGAATGTCGGCAAACTCTGAATCTATTTCCCACATAAAAGACTGAAATTGACGGTGATTTAAACTTTTAGCTCGGATAAAATTCACGGTTTGTGTCACGGTGATCATTACATGCTCCATTTTTAGGACTTTACCACACAGCGTTTCCTGGTGTATGATGCAGTGATATGCTGATAACTCACCGGTACAGTTCTCCTCCTGCACCTTTACTCGCATCCTGCTGACTAGTCCAACAAGTTTGTCCCAGGGCAGTTTCATGTCGGTTACACTTTGACATACGTTTTAAAAAATGTCTTTTCCTGTCGTTGTCCCGTGCATCGACTTAATGTTCAATATTTCCTCTCCACGGATGAAGATGGCCAGCTGTGCAATGTCCATCATGTCTGTACTTTCATCCACAGCAAGAGAGTATGCAATAAAGTTTTTGCTTCTTTCACACAACTGTGTTCTTAAATCAGTGGCCATCTCACAAACCCGATCAGCAATCGTATTTCTCCTCAGGCTCACATTTGCCAAAATCTGTTTTGTCTGGATACAAGACGTAGCACAGCTTCATCATGCAGCTCTTCAGAGTGGTACCGGGCTGATTTGGCTATCTCCTCTGCTACAATAAAACTTGCTTTCACGACAGCTTCACTTTGTGATTTTGCTCTGGTGAAACAAGTCTGCTGAAATGTCAGATTCTTCTTTAGCTCTTCTACTTTCTGTAGTTTCTGCTCTGCATTTAGGTTTTTCAGCTTATCCTGACGTTTTGTCTCGTAGTGCCGTCTTAAATTAAATTCCTTAATTACAGCCACATTAGCTCCACTAATAAGACACACGGGTTTACCAGCAATGTCTGTAAACATATATTCAGTCACCCGCTGGCGCTGAAAGGCTCTGCTTTCAGAATCAACTTTTAAGGTTAAGTGTTTCCTCCTGAATGGTCACCTCAACAGCAAAGTCATCCTTCAAAGAACTGAGCCAGAACATCTGGTCTAGCAGTAGGTTCTCCATACAATGGCGCAGGAAACCTGCAGGAGGAGGATGTTCACAGAAGGCAGTGTGAGGTAATGGGATAAGATGTGCCACAAAACATGACGTTTTACACTGTGCCATTATTTATTAACAAGAACTAAGACAAAAATGCCAGAGCAGTGTGGAAAAACCAAATACACTCCACTAATCCAACACCTTTAGCAACAATAACTTGAAGTTTTATATATTAATTTAAAAGGAGGAATTTTATCCTCATCTCTACAACATCTTCATCATCTTTTGTCTGTTTATTGAGGTTAACAGGCGTTTATTTATGTCCAGCTCTCTTAAGCTCTTGTCACAGTATTTCAGTTGGGTTCAGGTTTGGATTTGACTGCAGCTCCTTGTTTTTTTCCTTTTTCAGTCTTTCTGTTGTAGATTTGCTGGTGTTCTTGGGCTCACTGTCCGAGCTAGAGCCTCCAAACAGAGTCCCTCACACTCGACATCCACGCAGAACATAGTCTGTCTGTTTTCTACTGTCTCAAGTTACCCAACTTGAATTGTCATTAGATGAAGCTAAATCCCAATTTCAATTTGATTTTAAATCTAATTATTCAATACTGAACTAAGCAGGACTAAAGGTTTAGAACTGCATGACAAGATCTCTAATATGAAAATCCTACTGTTGGTTTGTTTTTATGACATTACGTATACTTCCACTTCAGTGTACTCCTCACCTATTTTGTAATATGTGGTGAACTTCCATATCTCTTCAAATGTTGCGAACATCACATAAATGGCTTTTCTTTCACTGTTGATGGAGATGAGATGGGCGGACAGCTCCTGAAGAAAACAAAAAACAGTGTTGATACTGAAGTTTCTTAACTGGCCATCTGATCCAATTATCATTTGATTGCTCACATTTAGCAAACTGATACATAATGAATGTCATTTAAACATCAAACTGAAGGTTTTGATAGCCACTTTTCATGTCTCAGTCTCATTTTCTTCAACCTAGCAGTTACAGGAAGTACAGCAGAAAAATGAGCTGTGGCAGCACAACAAGAAGAGAAGAGTTAATATTTAACTGAAATGTGGTCCAATAATGTTTCACAGCTCGAGCCATAAAAACAAAGACCATCACTTTCCAGAAGTTTTTCAAGTATGAGACAGAGAGTGAGCAAAACCACCTGAAGACAAACAAACTTCAGAATCAGTATTTAAAAAATAAACAAAAACAGCAGAAGACATATATGATGATGATCTGCCCAAAATGTGTCTCGAATAATTCAAACAGTGGCAGGTTGCTCACTGACCACAATCACATGGCTGCCAATGCACACAAATGACATCAAAACACAACACAGTGAAAAGAACACAAATGTTTGTTTTCTGTAACACTCACTCACCGTCTCTTCTCTCAACCAACCTTTGTTTTCACAGGGGCGCTGCGACACCGAGCCACAAATATCACTGCAGAGCTGTCAGGAAGTGGTTGAGGAGTTACAGATGTTTCAAAAGATGTTGTGAAACACCTGTCTGACACCAGTGACAGAGTACGCTTTAGAGGGTTACACTCCTGATCTCCTCAGATGGCCACTCCCATCTTTTCCTCCTCAATCACCATTTATTACGTTTGTATTACAAACACATGCTTTATAGAATATGAGGCTGCACAATGAGCAGAATATAAAGTATTTAAAATGAGTTCAATCTTAAACATATGAAGCAGTAATATTAATCTGTTTAACAGCGATTTGACATTTCAGTTAATAAAGTACGGTACGAGCATATGTTTAAATGTTAAAGCTTTAATCTAAAGCACTTTAAGTGGTCAGTAAGAATATTCCCTTTGAAAAATGAACTGTATGGGTGTCAAGCATGCACAGGCATCACTGGCAGACTGTCTCCTGCCATTTCCATGGAATTCCCAGCAGAATCTTGGAGCTGAGCTCACAAGTGTCAGCAGCTTCAAAAGCCGATTCCTGCTGAATTCTAGGCTGGGAACTGTTGCAGCCACACATCACTTCATTGGGATTAAATCTTTCACCACAGAATATCAGTAGTGAGGTTTTGGGGCTCACTGAAACCTCACTGGTAGAGTCTCACCCCAAACCAAAGAATCGACCCTCTCAGGTAAAATCCAGCATTTCATAACCTCTTTTACCAAAAAGTTTATCAGTTGGCAGCTCCTTAGAGACAAAATACTGCCACCCCTGCTGCTACGTCAAGACGTACATTCCACACTCCATCAACTTAGGAACAGTGCCTACCATGAGAGATGGGAGATCCATGCCCTGAGCACTCCAGGTACTCGTTCACTGCTCCCTCCTCCCCCCAAAAAGTGTATAGAAGAAGACTTTTTCTCCAAGTTCCACTTTAAGCTGTGTATTGGCCAAAAATATTCTCCATGTTCACATTCATGCTCTTTGCATTTCCTCAACACGTTATAGCTTCTGTGATGGGCAGGCCAGAAGACAGTTGCCTTACTGAGATACTTCGCTCACTTTTAAATTTTCAACACACATAAAACAAACTAAGGAACAGATATTTATTGTATTGTTATCAATTCATGGAGGAACTTTGTGTTGGAGCACATATATAATAGACTAAAATACTCAATAGAAGGCTTCTGTGTGTGTCTGTGTGCTATGACTCAGGAGTTATACCTTAAATAGGGTATTGACCTCGGAGCTGTCAGCCTCCAGCACGCACAGTTTCCCTCTCAGCATTTCCTGTGACTTTTCATCTGCAGGAAGATGGTCTGGACCCCTGACCACATCCAGGAGTACAGGAAGAGCTAAACACACAACACACACTTAATATAGACGTGTCAGACAAGACTATGAGTGAATCAACTCTAACGTGCTGATTCTATACATTTCCTGTTCTGACTGGACAACCTGTGTTATCCAGTCAGAACAGGATGATTGTAATGACAACAAAATCAGTTAAAAATGTATCTGCTGACCAATCATTTCATATTTTATTAAATGAGTTTATGCCTCCTTGAATTTACATATATGGCTGTGTGGTGTCTGTGCAAATTCCCTGCTGACTCGGCCTTAAGAGGGCTAGAGGCAAGAATCAAGCGCACCCAAATGAGCGCATCATTGATCATGTGCGCATCACGCAGAGGGAGAGTGGGAGTGAGAGACGAAAGGCGCAGCGACAGAGCATGGCAGTTGTAACGCAGTTTGTGTGATTCCGTGTGCGTTAATGAATCTGTAAGTTGACCTTTGTTAACTGGTACGATAATAGTCATAGTTGTTTGTGCATGTTTCAAGCTAAAGTTATGCCTCGGTACACTGATATCACGTTAGTAGGTTTATTTAATTATTTAGTTAATTTGCACTAAGTTCATAACAGTGGCCAGAATCTCCTCCAACGATTACATCCAGCGGTTAAAAGATTTTTCTGTTGTTTATTGCTTAGTTAAGCTGTTGTTAGCTTGCCACATTCTTGCCTTAGTACTAGCAACTGGGAATATATGTGCTATTTAGCCAACTTGTGGTCTTACGGTGACCCCTTGTGGACATTGTAAAATATTGCTGTGACTGAGTAGATGATATGTTCTGATTGTTGCTTAGTTATTTTAGACCCTGCTAATTATAGTATTACCTGTTTCTGTTTCCAGACAACCATGCTTATAGTCACCTATACTGCATCTGCTAGTTATAAGTTCATATCTGGCTGCAGCACAGTTGGATTTATCCTGGCAGCCTGCTGTAACCAGTTCTTCTGTGAAGCTTAATTAAAGACAGTGAACTAAACTCCTGGACTGCTGCAGTCTTTCTGACCGAAGACTTAGGCCAGACTTGTATACCCAGCACCTCCAGTATATATATATTCTACAGTGTCTGTTAAAGATATAACCATACACCATGTTTTCAACCATGTATAAAAACAAGGGTAAACAGTACAAAATGAATAATTAGGAAAATACAGTGTTATAAATGAAAGTGATTAATAATCTCCATATTCAAGATGGTGCAGCTGATGGCAGCCTGAATACTGCTCAATGCTACTTTTCCTGCTTGTGTTTATCTGTTCAGTTTTCAGCTCTTCCTTCCTGTTCATATATACATCAAGTTATCAGGTTATCAGGTTGTTTTTTAAAATAAAACTTTACCCTGTCTTTCACCCATCTGGAGAATTTTGCAATACTATTAGTTGGAGCAGCTCGTCAAACTCCTTCCGATCGGACATCCTTCTTTCATTTCACCCAGTGAATGTTCAGCCCTGTGCCTCAATGAAATCTGGCTGGGTGAACATGTCCCCAACAGCTCACTGTATCTACCAGGCTTTCAACTGCAGTACAGAGCTTTCTCTGCACAATCCTTTCCATATAAACTGTTTCCATATAGGCTTCAACCTACAAATAGGTTTCCGGTCAAATTCCAAAACTGAACCCAAGGAGATCTCATAAAGTGAGTGCTCTTGGTTAGCTTTCATCTGGTATGGCTAAAACCTCTATTAGCGTCTATTATAATAGAAGATCAATAGAAGATCAACTCACATGGGTTCAAATAGAAACTGCCAGTGAGTTCACTGTAAAATAAAACCATCCAATGATGAGCTAATGATGAACCTGAGTGTCTCTCTCACAGTTTAATCAGTGACTGAAGAGGAACTGGGTTCAAGGTATAAACCACTTTAAAATCTTTCATGATTTTCTACTGAGGTCACTTCAGTTTTACAGGTTAAATTATTTCCTGTAATACTCAGGGCTCAAGGTACCAATAAAAGCAATATGATTTGTTAGGGTGATTTGTCTTCCTCCTAAAATGTTTTATCGTGCATTAACAAAAACACTGACTCTTAACTCATCTAAAATAGACTTCATGAGACCATAGCGTGTTCTGACCTGATAACCCTTGCAATCCCAGCAACTGAAAATGGTTCAAAGAGCTTCTATAAACATCACTATTTGTGGCGTGCAACTTTCTCCAGACTGACAGCAAAACAAGCAGGGCTGGACTGGGACAATCAGCCCGGGCATTTTGACTAGAGACCGGCCCAACAGGTATCATAGCAAAAGCCATAAAGCCTCTGAATGAAAACAAACGCTGTTGTGACAGTGATGTGCACTGTCTTGTTGGTATATATGTATCAATCTAATAACCTTAAACCTACGCCATCCTTCCTATTCTGGTATTCTAAACAGTACTTAGGTTGTTTAATATTTCCACTAACTAATAGGGTTGCCAACTCCCAGCAAAAAAATAGGGAACCACCAAACGAGAGACGGGACTTGCGACAGAAAAGCCGATCAGCTGATCATTGATCAGTTTCATGATTGAAGTAACAACAGCAGGGGGAGGGGGAGAGAAGAAGAGGCAGAATAACAGAATAACTCCGGCTTTGTGTCTTTTTTTCATTCTAGCTGAAGTACGGGACAAATTGCGTTCTTTTTCACCTCAATACCGAACTCATTGGTTGTAATTTGTCCAGCCAAGAGTCGATCGTGACCAATTGGCCAATCCACCACCTTTCATTGTTTAATTTATTTCACCTTTCATTGTTAATTTTATTGTTTAAAAAAAAACAAAAAAACAAAAGACATCGGCCCATAAAAACAAAAAATCACGATGTTCACTATGAAAAATCAGCTATGTTGACAAGGTACATAATAGGATCATGGGGAAACTTGAAACCTGGACCCTTTGTAGCCGGTTACCAAGATTATGTGAAGTACCCTCTGAAGAGCTCCTAGATGATGTGAATGCAGCACTACGGACAATTCTTACCGAGGCTATCACCGAGACTAATCAGTTCATCTACACCATGGCAGCAGTGATCAGTGAGATGACTATGAGATGAACAGCTACAAGTAGCAGTACCCACCATGGAGAAAGAGACTAGAGGCCAAGATCAAGGTAGCAAAACTAATGGATTAGCAAAAAGGTGCCAAAGAAGTACAGCAAGCTGTCCATACCTGAGGCCTTGAAGACTCACAGCCTTGGACAGCTGCTTAAAGAGGTATACGCAGAGAAATAGACGGCAGGAGAAGAAACCAGCTGTTCTTCATATAACCATCTAAAATATACTCTCAGTAAGGAACAATATGAGAACAGCACCACCCAGGATAGAGATGGAGCAACTCTGGAAGAGCACATGGGAGAAGGATGCAAACCATAATAACAATGCTCAGTCCCTATTGAATCTAAGAGCAGACCACAACAAACTCTCTGAACAGGATCCAGTAACCATCACAGTGGCAGATATCCATCTGGTATTCAATGAGAGACACAGACACAGAATGGCTAGCCAAAGGTCAAAGAGTCCTGATCCCCAAGGAACCCCAGAAAGAACCAGTCCCATCCAACTACCAGCCAATAACCTGCCCCAGTACCACGTGGAAGTTCCTGTCAGGCATCATAGTGGTTAGGAAAAACAGGCACATGGCACATGGGGAAGAGAAAGAAATTGGCAGGAATAGCAGAGAACCGAAACACCAGCTACTGATAGACAGAGCAAGACTGAAAGACCAGGCTGACCAACTTGTGCGCTGCCTGGATTGATTACAAGAAGGCCTATGACTTGATTCCCCACAGCTGGATCCTGGAATGGCTGGAATTGTACAAGATCAACACGACCCTAAGAGCCTTCATCAGGGACTCAATGCAATGCAGTGATGATGTGATATTAAAAAATAGCCAGCGTGCGAGTTATTCTAGTATTTCTATAAGAAGATAGAATAACTACTAACCAGTATAAGAATAGTAAACTATTCTGATTCAGCTCTACTTTGATCACATCATAGATAAGCAACTTCATCACTGATACAGCATTTTCATATTCACTAACACTCACATTTACTTGTAGTGTTAACCAATCATCTGTCAAGAAAGTTGATAGGTTTGTAGCTTGAACCTATTCGCTGGAACGTTGAAGACAATTTAATTACACAGCAAGCAAGACACGAGTAGGCAAGTTCTTTATGTTTCACGTGCACGGGAGAGAACCGGACAAACGCCGTTCCTTCGCTTGACCCCAGTTGCTCTCGTCCGCTCCCCCGTAACACTGCTGTTTTATTGTGGTTACATGAATATGCATAGGTTCATTAACATATGACCCCTTACATAGGTATACATGTGAACAAAGAATACCCTGTGTGTGTGTGTGTGTGTGTGTGTGTGTGTGGTCCCATAAATGACTTCCTAAACTTGCTGGCCTGGAAGTCCAGCAGTTCATCTAAACAAAATGCACTTAGCCTAAAACAGACATAGATACGTTTATCCTACCATAAAACAATAAAACAAGGTACGACCTCTTCCCATGCTCCCAGGATGTAGGTGTGCATTCCAGAGGACTCTGGAATGCACCCCAAGCCTTTGCAGCCTGCTAAAGATCACACATCCTATCACTACACAATTGATTATACACCTCTAAGCATATATGGTTAAATATTTCTAAGCATAAATGGCAATCAACAATACAAATCTAACAAAAGTACTTACTGTAACTTGACTTGCATCATAACACTGAAAAATTTGGGGGAAAAAAACGTGTGATATTCTCTAGTAACGCTCTTGAAATGTGGAATTTCCAAGTATTTCAATGAATGTTCATAATTGGTGAGCAATCACCAATTTTATATATTATATATATAATTAGTTAAAGATGGTTTGACAGCATTAAATTGGAATTGATAAACTCACCTATTGGGACGTTTTCCTCATACGCTGACAGAGTTCCCTTCAGACTCACAGCATCTCCAGACAAACCATGCACTGCTAAAAACATAAAGAGACAAGTGCAGATTTTATGCTTAACAAAAATGTTGTGTTTTTACATTTTACCATTATACAATCATTTGTTAATAATCTGTGAAAGATAAAGCATAATTACAGATGTGCAAATGACATCTAAAATACAGAAGACCTTTACAGTTGGATTTATCTGTTTACTTGGTCAGTCATGCAAAATTAATTTGTTAAACTTCATATTTAACAAACAATATTTAATGAACAATTGAAGTTGTTTGCTCAAAGTAATTAAATGTTTAGATATCAATTAATATTGTGAAATAGCAAACAACTGTTTATTTAATAAAATGCTTGAAGTTTGCATAATACGTCTCGTAATAACTGAATATAACTAAATACAATACTCAGTTACTAAATTACTCTACAAATATCCAGTGACTCTTTTCAATAATACATCTGAGAGGGGATTCATATTTTTATTAGTTGCTTTGGTTAAGACTTGTGCACACAAAACGTTTCTAATGTGGTGTTTTGTTCTACATCCTAATAGTTCATTAGTAAGCCTGCAAATGAAACATTAGTTGAATAATCAACTAGCCAACAGAACTTTAGCACCACTCTTTTAGCACCATTTTAAAC
>NW_027052271.1:0-21698 GCF_036321145.2 Pelmatolapia mariae | reverse complement strand
CTTTTTTTAGTGATTAATATTATTTCAAAGTAATTAGTTACTAATTACTTTTTTCAAGTAACTTGACCAACACTGATCTCAAGCATTACTTGTATTTATATTTTCTAATGTGTCTTATATAAAAATAAATGTCATATTTTATGTTGATATCCATTATGTCACGGTGCCATTCATATCTAATAGGAAGGCCATCTTTGCGACACAGCAGGTTCAGTCTCTATCCCAGACAAACAGACAAACAGACAAACAGACAAACAGACAAACAGACAAACACAGGCATTTACAAGCAAGCTGACGCTTTTTTTTTTTTTTTTACAAAATGCTTTAATAATTACCTTCATGATAACTATGAAGCTATAATTTGCTCAGATCAAAATTCAAATCCACATGAAATGGTGAAATGTCACACACTCCTTTTTTTCTCCCCTTTTTTATTATCGTGCCCGTGGACACAGAATGACTGTGATCATAATGGACATCCAGTGGGGTGAGGTCAACATCTTAAGTGGTCTTTCCTGCAGCCCTGCATCAACATTTTGACAAAATCGCTTGAGCCTACCTGCTGAGGAAAATTAGCCTTGGACCTGAAGTCATCATTTTTATAGTTTACCAAAATATTAATGGAGATTTTCACCTCATGGTGTAACATGATGGCAAATTTACTGTCTGCCTGTGAGGAAGAGATGAAATTAGTTGCTGTTGAAAATCAGTACATGAAACCAAGAATCATCACAGATAAAAAGGCAGTACGCCAGATCTCCACAGTGGCTTTCAGTAGTAAAAATATGCAGGTGAGGGATGTGAATAAGTCTAATAATAAAAAACAAAATATGTTCTTTTGTGACGTGATTTCAAACAGTGATCATTTAATGGAGGTTTAAGAGCTTTGTTCCAAAAAAACAATCATTCAGGTACTACATCAGATTCACAAAGACGCTTTCACCACTCCCTTTTGTCGTGTGACGTTTCCGATGTGACCCACTTTGTTTTTAACTTTTGGGATTTCTTTGGCTTTTCCCAGGTTTGTAAACAAGAATGTGTTCTTAAAAACTAGCCTGGTTAATAAAGTTTACATTGAACAAACTGGTATCACCAAAGAACCATTTAGCTCTTTTTTTTAAATTCCAGTTCTTTAAAAGAATGTTTTAGTCACAAAAACATTGCATGATTTTGTGATGTTAATGTTTCAGGTTTTAAACACAACACACAGCTGGATGGGTTTCCAAAGACACGCCTTTCCTTTCTTCTATTCCAACTTCTAAAATAAAACGCTCACTAAAATGAAATAGGTGTAATTCTGGTAATTTACTGTCCCTGGCCATAAAACTATGCCTCCTTGGCCAGCTTAGAGTGCTGAAAGGGGACTTGATAAAGGAGGGGTAGGGCAGACAGGAAATCAAATGTTAGTACATTTAACAGATGCAACATAGCTGATGTAATACTTAAAAATCAGCTTTGGAGGATAAAATAAATGCTGCAACGCTGGCTGGCAAGGTTAATATGATGGCTAAAATATTGGAGGGGTGGGCTTTTATGAATCACACTGAAATATTAACTGAAATACCACCACAGCTGTGGCTGAAGCGACTGTGAATGTCGCAGGAAACACAAGCCAGGATGCGTCTTTGTGCTTTTCCATCACCGTGGTTATTTCGGAGCATTTCATCTTCATTTGGGTGGACGGACACTTATGAGAGGAAACTGAATGTGAGAGGTGCAGATAGTAGCAGGCACTCAGAAAATAACATGCAGCTGCTTTGCTTTTTCTTTTTACAATGCTGTTTCATTTTTAATAGGCCTACATATGCTTGAGCTTTGTCTTCCTTTTTTCCCTACGCTAGTAACATAACGGCAGCACAGGCGAAAACAAAAATGTGAATCCATGCATAACCAGGAAGCAGAATGGTCTAAATAAACAAGTTAGATTACCCTGGCCACAAACTTTCTTTATATTTTTCAGCCTCTCTTACTCCTCCCTTGCTCTGTCAACACGGACAAACTGAGCCAGCCGCCTTCATCTCCTCACATCTCCCAGGTCCATTTAGAGGCTAAGAGCCCCAAACACTCGTCTGAATCTTAATTAGATGTCGATCTGCTTGGAGGCTTTTCAACATCATAAAACGAGAAATCAAAAATATGCTGATGCAGATGACTGTTAACCTGGGATCGTTCCCCGTTTCACCTACACTTGTACAACACAGTCATTTTAGCAAATTAGCTCTTTCCTCATCTTATCCTGAAGAAGGGAGATGTCAGCTGTCAGCTTTATTTTGTTGATATGCATAATCATTTTCTAGCATGTGGGGCAGTTTTCTCTGGACAAGTTGCATTTTTGTGTAGTTAAGGTTCCAAATTTTACACCCCTGAATCTGCAAGTCATGGAATCAGAGCTCGGCTTTGAATTGCTGGGCCGGTGACTTCTGATGTCCATCCATTTCCTTAACTGCTTATGTAATAGTCTTAATCATGTGTTGTGTCTGTTTTTATCAGAAATTAAGAATATTTTCCTCTTCCCTTAATTAGCAGTTAGTACCATATTAGGAAGGGAATTTTTTTTACCATTTAGGCCTCAGTTCAGTAATGGTAGACAAAGATTTACACATACAAGTCTTGGATCTTTAATTCTACTGTCCAACCTACGGCCCTCCACAACACCAACAGTAAGCATAACATTATAAAAAAGGAGTGTACATAAAATGGCAGTGGACATCCACTAACTATTACTCTGCTACACTTACACAGTCAGGGTCTCAGAAATCATTGGGTGAGAAGCAGACAAACCACAAACAAGTGTCATCTTGGAATTACTGGGATTAACAATTAACACGAGACGCATGGCTTTCATTCTGTGGCAGGAAGTTGGAGCTTCCAGAGAAAACCCAGGGAGGACATTTAAAGTCCTAACCACAGTACTGCTCTGAATTTGGAATTATGCTAACTTTAAGACAGCCATATATAAACTGTCACCCCAGTCCAAGGTCCAGAGCACCCTGAAGGAGCTTATTGGCACTAACAGTATTCTACTAATTAGTGCCAAAATCTGCTTTTAGACCAAACCACTCCACAGAAACAGCTTTAATCAAAGGGATCAATGATCTGTTGGTAAATGCAGATAATGATCACACCTCAGTTTTATTACTGCTGGATCTAAGCACTGCCTTTGACACTGTGGATCACTGTATTTTATTGGATAGGCTTGAACATTTTATCAGAGTTATGGGAAATGTTTTGTCATGGCTGAGATCCTACCTGTGCGGGAGATCTCAGACTGTTAGTTTAAAAATGATCTCTCTGAGACCTGTGCAGGGAGGCATGGGGTCCCTCAGGGCTCTGTACTTGGCCCATTGCTGTTTTCTCTGTATCTGCTGCCTCTTGGTGTTCTTCTGCGTTCTTTTAATGTAACCTTTAATTGTTACGCTGATGACCTGCAGCTTTATGCTCCTTTAACTATTGGAAACTGTGCTGACTTGTCTCAGTTAGAAGCTTGTGTATCTGCAGTTAGGGGCTGGTTATCTGATAATTTCCTGCTTCCAAAATCTGTCCTCGAAAATTTATGACTATGTCATAAATTGCAGGGACAAGGTAAAGAACTTGAGCGTGTGGTTTGACACGGTGCTCTGCTTGAGTCCCATGTGGAAGAGACAACAAGAATTGCTTTTTATCACCTAAGGAACATCGCTAAAATCAGGCAAGTTTTACCACTTGACATTGCAGAGATTCTTATCCATGCATTTGTGTCTTCGCACATTGGTTATTGCAGTGTTCTTCTTTCTGGGAAGAGCGTTGCAATACCGAAGAAAGGTTTTAGAGGTTTACAGACGGTACAAAATGCAGCTGCTCACATTTTAGCCAAAACTGGGAAAGTTGAGCACGTTACCTGCAGTGCTGAAATCGCTTCACTGGTCGCCTTGTCAGGTTTGAGCAGATTTTAAGGTCCTGTTGCTCACCTACAAGGCTTTAAATGGTTTGGCGCCTTCATATTTTTCTGACCTTTTGCACTTCTATGTTCCTTCCTGTGCTCTCCGATCTCAGGATACTGGCTTCCTAAAAGTTCCTAAACCCAGACCTGGTCTTAGTTCTGTCTACCAGTTTTTAAATTATACTTTTTTTCTGTACTGGTTTTATTTCCTTTTATTTATCTTTTTATCTTCAAATAACTGTTCAGCACTTTGTTTGAAATGGGCTTTATAAATAAAGTTAATAATAATAATAATAATAATAATAATAATAATAATAATAATAATATTATTATTATTATTATTATTATTATTATTATTATTATTATTATTATTATTATTATTATTATTAGATTGCTGCATTCATCTTTCCCTCGACCCTGACTAGTCTTCCAGTTCCTGCTGGTAAAAAAACATCCTGACAGTATGATGCTGCCACCGTGCTTCAATGTAGGGATGACATGATTCTTGTTATTCAGGCCAAAGAGTTCAATCTTGGTTTCATCAGACCAGAGAATTTAATTTCTTTCCTGAGAGTCCTTCAGGTTCCTTTTCCAGGCAGGCTGTTGTGTGCATTTTCCTGACGAGTCACTCCGTCTGCCCCCACACAGACCTGATTAGTGCAGTGCTGCAGAAACGGTTCTCCTCTCTATGTTGGAGCTCTGTCAGAGAAACCATCAAGAGTTTGGTCACTTCCCTGACTAAGGCCCTTCTACACCGACTGTTCGATTGGTTGGGCAGCCAGCTCTAGGAAGAGTTCTGGTTCTTCTTCTTTTTACGAATGATGGAGGTGACTCTGCCCATTGTGACACGCAATACTGCAGAAACTTTTGTCATCTTCCCCAGGTCTGTGCCGTCATACAGTCCTGTCTCAGGGGTCTACAGATAATTCTTTGAAATTCACAGCTTGTTTTGAGCTCAGACAGGCGCTGCCAACTTTATGCAGACAGATGTGTGTGCCTTTCTAACTCATGTCCAGTCAACAGAACAAACATCTGACAGATAATCAGTGGAAGCAGGATGCACCTCAGCTTAGTTTTCACCATCATGGCTGAGGCTGTGAACACTTATGTGTTATATTTTTGTCTTTCATTTTTAATAAATTTGAGTTTCAAACAAACATTTTTCACTTTCTCATTATGAGGTTTTATGTGTAGAGGTGAAGAAATGAATGTAATCCATCACAATTATGCAGAAATACAACAAATGTTTCAAGAACAGTGTTTTGGTGTGTGGAAGAGCAAAAGGAGCTCTCCATGTGACTCCATAATGGAAAGGTCGTCCACCTGAACATTTGTTAGGTGGGACTTTTTTGTAGGTTTTATGATATTTTGGTCAAAGATGTGAAACAATGAAGCAAAATGTTAACAATTTTCCCAAATCCTTTCCTAATATTTAGTCCAAAACAAAGCCACACAACACAATACGATTGAACATATTAAAAAAATACAACATCAAAGAAAAGAAACACACACACAGCATGTTTACTAACACATTTTAAAAAATAAAATAAAATAATGAAAGATATTTATTTGATAAAAAGTACAAAAAAATATTTATTCCTGCTCCAGTTGGCCTCGCCCATGACACCCATGAAGCAGTTTTCACCAAACAGTCCTTTTATTGCTGTTGAATATTGATGTAGTTTATCTCAGTAAGTGCAGTTAAAATGAGGCTTTAATACCAAATGTTGAACTGCGTGACCAGCACTGGGACATCTGAGAGAAAAAGCAAAGAATTGTTGGTTTTAGTTCTTTAACTGGGAAACCTGAAAACTTGTGCAGCTGTGTGGAAGTTCACACTTATTTACTTTGCTGCCCAAAACACGAGTACAGCTTTTATTTCTCTGGGACTTTACAAGCTGAATGACTCCGACCGTACCTGGTCGTCAGTGTTCTTAGGCTATTAAGCCAAAAATATTTTTAAAAGTGAGCTTCAAAGGTACTCAACAGCAGACTGCAGTAGTTTTAGGATCGTTTATTTTTAAGATCTTTTATTTTCATCAAATTCAAAGGCAAGGAGCCAAGTGAGTTCAACTCAGGTAAGAGGCTTTTCTGCAGGTGGACACCAGAGAGGACAGGTGAGTCAGGTGAGTATTAACATAACAGAGCAATGAGTTTTGATTTTCAGCTCTTTTGCAAACATGGGAGCAATGAGGCAATCCTTCAGGTTACAGGGAACTGAAGTCCAGCCAAAGCACACACTGGTGTTTAACTGGGAGCAGAGATGAGAGAATAAGGTCCAGGAACAGAAGATGCACACACGCACAACAAAAACAACACTCACAAGTTAAGCACCTGATTACCACCTTAAGAATAACAACAACCTGTAAGGAGTGGAGACTTTTTTCTTCCCAGAAGCTGATGATGAGATGAAGACAAACAGGTGTGCAGGCTGGTCTGCCCAACTACGTCTGAGAACTGACTCCAGGACTGAGTAATGTTACTGTGGATGTATGTGATATGACATTGAGGCATATGACTTTCTGTGGAAATCTGATAAAAGTGTCCCTCCACTTTTATCGTTCCGGTTACTTATATATATTACTTATATAGAGGCTAAGGCTAGATCCGCATATTAAAGATCACAAGCTCAATATAGAGCAATATGCTGTCAAGGCTGTGATGCATCTCCGACTCCAAACAAAAAGAGAGAAAAAAGAAGAAGAAGAAGAAATGGAGAAAAATCCAGTGACGAAAACACCAGAAGATGGTAAAACCAAAGGAAACAAACACGGAAAAATAGCCAGACAGGGAGGTGTCGTAGTTTGTTGCCTTCGGCTGCGTCCTGTTCAGTGCACTAACTGCTTGTGTCACATCTCGACGACAAACACAGATGGGGTGACGGGGGGTTAAAAGAAAGGGAGGGAGAAGGATGAACAGGGAGACAGTGACAGAGAGGTAGTGTGTGAGGCTTCAGCCCTGTGTGATGTGCTCAATGCTAACTGCTTGACTTGGTTCTCTGCCAGAGGCTTATTCTGAACCAAGGACAGCTCCCCCGGTCTCGGAGCCCGCTCGCTGGGGAGGGACACATTTAGATAAAAACTCTCTCTCTTTCCCGCTCCCGTTTCCCTTTCTCCCAAGCTCTTTCCGTCTCATCGGGGAGCCCACATTTAGCCACGCTCTCTTTCTTTGTCAGTCTTTCTATTCAAAATCTCGGAGGAATGTCAAATTTATTGTCATCTCGCCCTCTTTCTTGCTCTTGCTCCCTCTGTGCCTCTAAGCTCCATTTCCCCTTGGTTCCTCTCCAGCGAGGCCGCATTTAGAGGCTGCACCATAGGGGAATACCACGGCCTTTACCTCCTATTCAATTAAGCTCACACAGACACACACAGACACACAGAGTCACACATGCAATTAGAGCCTCTGGAGAACGCTGGACACTGAGGTGACCACATGCACACAGATGCACAAAGACACATGCCACTGCACAAGTGTACTGAACACACACACAGAGATAATAATACCAAGCAATTACCACCTGGAAAATCTCTAAGGTAATTTTCAAATTGCAAATCAAAGTGGTAATTTTGCAACAACTTCAACTTTACTTTTTATTTTATTTATTTTTTTATATAATTTATATTTTTTTAATTTAGATTTCCTGCTCTCTGAGTGGTTCCCTCCCTAATGTGCCTCAAGCATTTAGTTAAACACACACATAATTTGTTTCACTCTGTTTCGGGCTCTCATCAGGAGACAGATCTGGCACAAGCCAATTGTCAGGATAAGATTAAAGGAAAAAATCCACAAAAGGTTTTGATAAACTCTTTTCATTTTATTACTAGCTTGATTGCAAAGGGTTAAGGATGATACAACATGCAAATCAATTTTCTTAGACAAGGAAGCAAAGTCTGAGAATGGAATCACTTTCATTTGACCTCTGCAGTTGTCATGAAACGCTGTGTGCAGGCAGGTGATTGGACACAAATGCAGAACTAACAGCACACAGGGATGAACTCAAAATGCAGCTTTATTTGCTGACACAAAAGAGATGGTGCAAAACTAAACTAAACTAAACTGGGAAACACACACAACGATGAGGGAGAATGCGACAAAGGACGGGAAGGAGACGTTGACCTAAATACACAGAGGAATAACGAGGAAGTGAGCACACACGAGGAACACAGCTGACACGAATAACCATAACGAGACAGGGGAAGCTAGACTGAACATGGAAACACGGGACCTTCATAATAACACAGGAAAGATGATACGGACGTGGAGGAGAGGCAGACGAGAGGGCGGGAGAGAACATGATGGAGAGCACAGACATGACTGGCTGGAGGAAACATGATGGAATAACACACGTGGGGGCAACAAGGCACAAGAAACTCACAACTATATAAACACTGACACACAGAGGGATACAACACAGGGGGAATCGAACAAACCAAACTAAACAGAATAACCCAGGCACAGTAGAAAAAACCTTTAGAATAACAATGTGACTTAACAAAATAAAAATTGACAGAAAATACAAGAAAACTCAAAAACGGACCAAGACCACGATAGCAATCACATGACAAGCAGGGCGATGTAGCCGATCGGGCTGACAAAGACATACAAAATAATGAGCAGCGTTATGATAAAGATGCTGTGTGTGGCTGTATAACTGTCTCTGTAGCTTTGTTATGGTACTGGTACGGTATGGAGAAATCATCACTTCCATACACAGAATAATATGATTTATCTGAAGATCATAAGAAAATAAATGAACATATCAAATAAAAAATTCAGACATAGGTCAGAGCTTCAGGGGCTGCATGTAAATGAACCATGTTCAACTATGTCTGTTGGTTCGAAATCTGTTGGAAATTGTTCATCTCGACATTTTAGAAGCAGTTTGTTTGTTAAGTTCTGTTATGAAGCTTTAACATAGGTATTTCTGCTGTTGCTATCTCAGTGTAAAAGTGCATGTGATGAGTAATGGGTGGAGCTGACTCTAAAACTACGTGCTTGTTAGTCACAATCAGGTAGCCAATGAACATACCCTGTATGATCCTCCTTTCAGAAGCTTACAATAATCAAAGTTTACAAAATGGATAAGCAGCTGGATAGCTTAGTGGTAAGACTACACACCTTTGGGCCGGAGCATCTGTATCCAGTAAAGGTCCCTAGGCTAGATCCCCCATGCTCACCAAGCCTAATATTACATTAAAATGAAGCCATACCGACTCGGACATCGCCTGGATTAACAAGGTCCACGTCAGGTGTTGAGGAACCAGGACACACTGATGAGAAGTGGGCTGCTGGAACCAGAAGGCACAAGTGGGCAAGAGATTAAAATAGGGTGCTGTTGGAATGCTACTATGCAAGTAACCCCAGTGGGAGGGGTTACATGAATAAGATGAAGGCCCTAAGGAATCATCGATACCCAGCATCCAGATTGATGGCAAAACAACTAGTAGCTCAGTGTTCCAACATTCGGAAGAAAGAACTGCTCTCATGGCTAGAGATTGATGAGCTACTACATAAATCCTATGGCAACTAGCCAGGACGACAGGTCAGGGGGGAGATATCATCATGACCACCCGAGATTGAGTACCAATCCTCAAGTGCAATAGAAGAAGTCTTGTTGAGTGCGAGAGGAACTGACCTGAAAGATAAGATCATGGCGAAACTTGAAACCTGGACCCTCCATAGCGGTTACCAAGATTATGTGAGGTACCCTCTGAAGGTCTAGCTGATGTGAATGCAGCACTGCGGACAATAACTACTGTGACCATTACAGAGACTAACCACTAATATATTCTTTTTTCTTATTTTTTGGGATTTTACTCTGAACTGTTGCTTCAGGTTTGTTGAAGGTTCAAACATGAAGGCTTACATCCATCTTTTATACAATCTATACACACTTTTGCCTCTGCATGATATCAATGACATGGGTAACCCTAATGTCCTCTCTTAGAGAACTGAAGCCACACCCACCTGCTGGTTGAACCTGCTGGTTACAACTGACAGCCAATGAGAAGAAAGTTGGATCTATAGATCAATAGCAGCAGGAAGGTAGCTAAAACAGCTTGTTTCAGAGAGAGGATAAAGTGAAGGGCTGTTCTAAGGCCCAGTGTAAAGAAAATAGGATTCATAGTGGTGTGAATTCTGCATAGCTACTATTGTACTGCAGAACCCAGAGGGCAAAAACATGGCTGGAAACTAGCACAGGACAAAGACTGTGTAGAAATATTTGGGTGAAACACTGCCACAATCTGAACGTTTGTCTAGAAGAAGAACAAAAGTATCCTGAATGTTGCACAGTCTTGTTGTCTGTAAATTTAAGGTGACTTATAATCAATTTCCACAGTACTGGCAGCCCTAATATTACTAATAATACTAATAATAAATACATAAATACCAATACAATTAAACACAATACTTTCCCTGTGACAGCTGGGACAGGGTTCCCAGCTGTCCTGATTTGGATAAGCAGAAGAACGTGGATGGATGGATGGATGGATGGATGGATGGATGGATGGAATTTAATTATAATATTTTACAGCACTCCCTGTGACAGCTGGGATAGGCTGGGCTGTTGGTTAAGAAAATGCAGGGATATAATGATATGATGATTAAGATGTTAAGGACATCTTAACTCAAGCTGCCACATAGATGTGTCCCATCTGAAATACTGAACTAATGCAAAGCACTCTCACATTCACCACCACACGTTTCACGTGGCTATAAAATGTTGTAGCAGCACATCAGAGAAAAATAATAAATAAATAAATAATAGCACAATAGGTGCCCTTTAAGAATTCTATAAAACAAAGTGCACCCAATAAAAGCACATTGGACAGCTTTATCTCACTTGGGGTTGGCTTCAGTTGTAGAGTTGGTGCAAATGTTCATGTATTTCTGCCCAAAATAAGTTTTGTTGTGCGTTGTGTGTGGACCCTGGCAGAGAGATGACTCAGAGGCTGGACTGAGGCAAAAGGCTTTTTGCACAAAGCTCAGCAGGAGACGTGATACAAAGCAACACGAGACCACGACTGACGACAAACTAAAGTCACTAGTGTATATTCCAGAAAACACACATACACCCACATGCACACACAGGTGCAACAGTGACAATCAGATGCTTTCTGAGCCTCCCTCTCGGCCATCAGCTCACAGCAGCACATCTTCTGCTCCCTGGGACAGATGACACTAAGGACCACGGACAGCTACTGCACCGCTCTTGGCTGTTTGATCAGCACTCTGGATAGAAGACTACAAACTTACAGAACCCAGCAGAAGAAAAGGGATGATTGTGTGACCATTGTTTGTAAAAAGTGAACGCTGGTCAAAAACAAGCTGTAACTCAGCACTAAAGAAGCTCGGCAAGCAGTTTATCAGGAACGCAATGCACATGCTTATTCATACAGTTACCCAATCAGCCAATCATGAAGCAGCAATAGAGTGGCTTAAGTCCTGCAGATATAGGACAGGTAAAGGAGATACGATCTGAGTGACTTTGACAGGGGGCACGACTGTCGCTGGCATTTAGTGGCGACTCAGACAAAATTCACTCAAATACAGATACAAATTTTAAAGTTACTTGCAGGCGACGTACGTTGAACGTGACTTGTGAAAGAAACACAATTAAAAAGTGAATTAATTAAAGATTACTTTGCTGAGACCAATATAAAACCAGGAAATGAATCATGTAGTAAGTCATTCAACTCCATCACAGTTTACAGGTTACTTGCCATTAGACCTTGAGTTCAGTTTCAGATGTAACTGTGTGTGAGCTCGATGAAATTCTGACCAATACTCCACGAGGGGTGGCGATTCTCGTGAATTCTGGACAGATGGATGGATAACAGATGTCTTCCCGTGGCATAAGGTCATCGGGCCTTTAGCTGGATGAGCTAAAAATGGTAAATGTGATTGGAGAAAATCAGGGTTGTGTAGCCATGATTCAAAACAATACGTGGTAATGCAGATTCTCAATTAGGATTGTGCAGAATCAGTGAATCAGTTTCTCTCTCTCTGTCACCACACACACACACACACACACACACACACACACACACACACACACACACACACACACACACACACACACACACACACACACACACACACGCACACACACTGGGGAAAAAAGAACAGTTCCAGCATCAATACCCATCAGGGAAACACTGACCTTTGTGTGTGAGCGCACAGCTCTCAGTGCATTCATCCATATACAGCTGTAAGTGTATGCGTCGCTCACGTGTGACCATGTGTGCATGTGTGTGCGTGTTTGTGTGTGAGTGTGTGACCTTTCTACCAGCTGCTGTCTCTCTGTGTTTCAGACATCATGATGGTATTTTCCTCTCACCGGGGACCCATCGCCATATGAAACAGGAGAAACTGCTCTTCGCTTCCTCTTTTCTCAGTCATAGTGTGTTCTCCCCTCCTCATATCTGCTCAACTGGAAAGTTAACTGTTGGCAATGTTTTGAGAAATATAATAATAATAATAATAATAATAATAATAATAATAATAATAATAAAAATGAATGTCTGTCCCTGACTGTGTGTTAATCAGTGTTTAAAAACACAATAAGAGGGAAAAACTGTGCTGATTTCTACATGACTCCCACAGTGCCTTCATGTAAGTACCAGCTCGAACTGGTCTCATCAGTTTTTCCTCATGAGGACCAAAGGGAGGCTTTAACGTAAAATACACCTGCCCGTCACTGAAATCCACTAGGACTGCTTTCCTCCTGCATGTGTGATGACATTAAACTCTGCGTTGTGACAACCAGCTCCAGCAGTCGACATGCTGTTTTGACAGCCAATTACATCCGGCCTGTAGCCAGAATCGTTGCAGCGCAGGTGGATCTAGCTCTTGAGTTATTTATTTCAAGGTCACCTGGGGTTAAGGGAATATCCCTCCCTCCAGAAACACTGTTGGTACTAGCACATCCAAGGTTCCTGGGCTTGATTCATTTATGATATTAATATAATCTGGTTGCTGGCGCATGGAAGAAAAGCTGAGGAGGTAAAGCTTTCTCACCCCCCCAACACACACACACACACACACACACACACACACACACACACACACACAGAATCTAATCGGTGATTGCATCTCCAGGAAGTCCCTCTGCTAAATAAAGTGGTATCAAAGTGTTTTAATACAGCGAATCAGCTGTGGGTATAGCTGTATCTACTGTGTGTGTGTGTTTAACTCCGTCTCACTCTCACTGGCTGCGTAGCTCATTATTCTTACTGAGTCCTTTAGCACTCTGATACTTATTCCCACACAGATAACATTCCATATTCACGCTCAGATATAAACACTATATTAATGGAAGACATTTATGCAGGTGCTAACTCACAACATGCTGCTAGTGCTGTGATTCATTTATACACAGCACGCTGTGTGTGAACGTGGGTAAAAAAAGAGACACTGACATAAACACATCCCGACACACACAAACTGGTAAATGAGAGTCTAAATGACACAGTTGATGCTCTCTGTACTCTCAGGCCACAGTAATCTACTGTAAGCTTTGGTACTATTGTGTCTTCTTTGTGTGCACAGAGGTTCCTGTACACACTTGTTGCTTTACTGTGTTTTATGACGTTATGTGCAGAATATGTGCCTGCCTGCTCTCTGAAATAGAGCTTTACATATTTGCCCAGAGCTAACCTGGCCTTAACTCTGGCTCCCATGGATCGGTTGCTGGCCCCTGTGGCACACACCTGACAATCAACACATGTGACAATAATCAGTTACAGATAAAGCTGATACTGCTGATCTCAGATCAGTATGTGTTTGAGGCACATCTGTCCGCAGAATCAATTTCTTCCATTCCAAACTCTCTCCACCATAGTCGAGACCAAAGAGCTGCCAAAAGAGATCACAGATAAGACTGTAGACCTGCACAAGGCTGGATTGGTCCACAGGATCACCAGCAAGAAGATTGGTGAGAAGGTGTCAACTGTTGAAATGGAGCAAAAATGATCATCACAACCCTCTGTATGCAGCTCCATGCAAGACCATGACCATGCCTCATGCAGTGAGGATGGTTATGAGAAAGGTGGTTGTGGCGTGGGTGTGGTCTCTGGTCGGCTGCAGAGGAGGGGTGACGCAGCGAGGGTGGTGCAGGGGCGGGGTGAACAGGTGTGCTGGGACGTAAATGTGATTGTAACTCTTTATATGTTCACAGTGACAGTCGGAGAGGAAGGAGAGCGGAGGTGACAGCGGAGCGGGAGTGTCTGTGTCCCACTGTAAAACCACAGTAAACCGAATGTCAAAATAAAGAAGTGCTGTCACCACGTCCGAGTCTTGTACGTGTGTAAAGGGTCCAACTTCACAGTGGTGGATCAGCACAAAGAGTTACACTGGCAACACGCTATCTTATAATGGGATGAATGAGGACCCACGGTTGAGGAAGAGCTTCCAGAGCTTCCATACAGTACAGGAAGAAGAGGGAACAAAATGTGGACATGGGTGCCTCTGCTACAAGGTGTCCTCAGTTATCATATTTTAACCCCAATGATACTATGTGGTCTAAAGGCTGAGCCCAGTTTTTGATCGGGTATAGTGAGAAATACCTGTTGTAGAATAAAATCGTATATCACCATAATGTAATATCATCCCATACTGTAAGGTTAAGGTGCAACGTTAGAGAGAAAACCCCAGGAATGAAATGATGGTGGGAAAGAAGAACTCCTTCAACACTCTACACCCAGACAGAATTCTGTCTGAATTTTCCAGATGCCTGAGAATGACAAAAGGAAAAGTACATTTTCATCATATCTTCCTCTTCACTTCTCTATCCTATCGTATCGCATTCATCCTCTTACTCCTCATCTCCTGAAGTCAGGGCTCTAACATATAGTAGGGAAACGTGTAAAATACGAGAATCTATAGCTGATACTTTTTACAATTAGTTATTGTTACCAGATAAGTAATGTGACTGTCCTATTGCCGGACAGCTGATAATGAGCCTGCTACTACAAGCTAACATTATCGTAGCTAATGTTAAGCCTGAGAGTCCCAAATTTCAGACCTTTTCTGATTAAAAGAACAGTTTGATTACATTCTTTTCTTGTATGAACGTTTCTTCACCAGTTGCCTGAGTGCTAGATGCTAGATCAGCTTCACGCTGGCTAACAGCGGTTAACACTGGCAAAAAAATGCGAGCTCTTACTGAGAGAAAAGTTCAGCAACTTACGTCAGTATCACTGTGATCTGTCAGAAGCGTCACTGACTCAGACCATGATGGGGCTCTTTTCACCAAACTTTAAAGTCTCCTCAAGTGTAAACAGATGCCAGTGCTTCACACCCTGCATTTTGACAGTGGAGGTAAAAAGTCATGTCAGCCTAAACTTACAGCGTGCTGGTCAAAGTGTTTGAACTGAATCTGTGGTAAAAATGTAAAATATTGCAATATATATATCCTCTGGCAACTAGAGACCAGTGGCACAGAGAAACCCGACAATGAGTTTATATCGAAACAAACGATAGCGTATAATGTGAAATGATAGATGTTTTCATTTCATCATCCAGTATATTTCGTCATATCGCACAGGCCTAGTATTAATAGTTGTTGAGCTACATGAGTTCTCAGGAGGTCATTAAGTGTGATTCTGTTTCCTGTGAATTTCTGTTATTTTAGACTGAACCAGTGTGGTGGAGCCAATCTGCCGACCTGGCTAAAAACACAAATCATTTCACACTAACAGTGTCCTTGGGTGTTTTAAAATAAATGTATTATTATTATTATTAACAACATTAATGCTGTTTCCAATTTAAATTGTCAACAAAATATTTTTACGGTTTGCTGTAATCTGTACTTTATTTCTTTATTTTATATCACTGCTGAAGTATGTTAGAATATCATATCCTGCATACTTTACACTTTTAGAAACAATGGCCTGGATTCTCACCCACAGACCTTGCATTCTTCAGTGGGAATATTTCCTACCGTAGAGATGCTCTGACAACAACATTTTTAGAGAATGTTATTTTGAACTTCTGAGAGCAGATATACCCTTGCTCCACTTCCAGAGCCACCACAACTCTCGAGGTGAGAAAACAAGATTTGAGCTGGCATTGCTAACCTGACCTCTGCACTTGTGGGGGTGGCCTGTATTCTCCGTGTGATAAAGCCTGGCCTGTAGGCCTGCAGCCAGAGTGCTCAGCGCTACACTGGATATGAAACATCACAAGTAATAACACTCCCCTGGTGTAGCACCTCTCTATTTCTTTCATTTTCTTCCCTCTTGAATATGTTTCTACCTTGTTATCTTTTTATGCACCACCCTGCCTGTAATATTTTTCTATTCTTCGATGGACTTCTTCCTTAATTCTTATCCTTGAAAAGAAACAGTGTACAAATAACTTTGCTCTGAAAGGTTCTCTTACAACATCCTCTCCACTTATGTTTTATGTTCAACAATGTAACAATGTGTAGTTGACAAAGCACAAATGTACTAATTACAGTACAAGGTTTTAGGGTGGGGATACCACAGTCATCTCAATCAATACTAGATTTTTTTTTAATTAAAAAAACCAAACATCTGTCATACTCCAGGAAACCATGAAGGATGTTATTTTTTTTCCTTAGAGCTCACAAAAAGTGATCCAATTTCAACTAGCTGGTTTAGTTACTAGCCAAGTCGAATAACTTGGTTAACTTGGTTAAATTGAAAAAAACTATATATTGTGTCACATTTAAAAGTTCTCTTTTTGTAAGTGAAGCCTCACACACGGTCACAATCAAAGCTATCATGCCCCGAATTTTATGCTATAAAAGTATGGCTGAGAAATAAATCTATGCTCTGTAGAGATTTTAAAAAAGGGGAAATTAACTGTGGAGATCAAAACACGTTTTTCTTTGTTGTGTGTTTTTGGGATTTTTTGTTCTTTTTTTCCAGGCTGTAAATATGTTAATTTGGAAGAGAGAAGGGGAGCGTTGGTACACTTTGATCCATGGTACCCAGAATTTACTACAACAGCACTGAATAAACCTTAGTCCATCCAGAGCTGTGCTGCTGGTCTACTCACTCACTCCCACACATGCATCATTACTGTCCCACAACAGATCCACTTGTAAGCCCTTCTTTTCATTCAGAAGGACCAGTCCCACCTCACTGACCAACCGATGACCGCAACCTCTGCTCCTCTGATGCCAAGCTCCAGTCTAGACTAATCAAGGCCTGGGGCAACAGAGCATACTCGATAGCCACCATCTCAAACTACAACTCTTGCCTGTACAGGTCCTAGACTGCTTCTTTTATGCCATGATTTGAATTACCTTCTGAAACTATGCTTGTTTGGGTGACTTAAGTGCTCAGAGACTGAATCAGCACATCGTATCTTTCAGTACTGTTGAAGATTCTACAGAAATAAATAAACAATATTACAACAAATTGATAAAAAAATGAAGAAAATTTGTGGAGCAACATTAAAAAGAAAATACATAACTCATCCTGGAAACTTATTGTATTGTGTCTTGTGGGTTCAGTTAGCATTCAGTAGGATTAGATCTTCCTTTTAGAAATCCCACTTATCGCTTCTCTCAGATGCCTAATGAGCTTCCATTTGTCTCCAATCATCTTTCTTCCCCCTCCCTGTCTTTTAATTAAAGTATCCTCTTTTACCTTTACATGGAACATCAAAGGAGAAACACCAGTTCCTGCTAATTGGAGGTAGATTTGAGGCTTTAACAATATTTTGTTTGGATTAATTTCCTCCCGGTGCATAGGTGTACAGAGAGGACAGATGGGGGAGGGGGAAATGGATTTTTATAGGTGGCAAAAAAACAAGAAAAACAAAATCAGACAAATAATGAGATCACTACAGGTAAAAATAGGACACAATTGGTATTTTGTTTTGCTAATTTCCTGTTTTTCACAGGTGAGGCAGAGGGATTATGGGTAAAGTAAAAATAGTGGCTCTTGAAAATTAAACAGGATGCACATAACCACTAAAATAGCAAGAAGGCAGAGAGATATGAAAGAGAATCATCAGCATGGGAACCATTAGCAAGGCACCAGAGCAAAAACAGCTTAAACCTAATTATAAATGCTGCTCAGACGGCAGGAAACAATATTTTGCAGCACCTATTGCCTCTTGTTGAGTCAGTGTTGCAGGTCAGTGCAGCAATATCACAAAAACAAGGTTTAATTATCACCTCTTGTCTTGTGTTCATTGCATAATGACATATCTAAAAGATGAAGAAAAAAAAGGTCAAACATTTCCAAGAGTTTGGCGTCTCTTTATTTATCAAGTCGAAACATTCGCCCACACGAGGACTTAGGGGTGAGCGCAGCTGGCATTTAACAGAGCAGACTCAGTGGACTGAGATGGACAACATGTTTGAGTCCAGTGCAAACGTGCTCCTGGACGCTCATGGCATGCAGCTGCTTTGGAGACGCTGCTGGTCAGAATGACACCGATGTAGAACTGCAGAAATGTACCATAGCCCCTGATGCTCTGGAAGCAGAGGATGGACAGATTCAAATAGCATATTTGGTTAAGCTCTTTGAGGGTAAAATGACTATGACTGATTTGTCTCTGAGGGCGAGGCATTGGCTCAGTACACAGACCAGTGACTGGCACGCTGACTCACTCTAAACTTCACAGCAAAAGGACAGCAGGGTCAAATTAACCTCACATTCTATTTTCGTCAGAACTAGAATTTAAAGCAGCTTGACTTCCAGTTAGAGAAAACCTTTTGTGATCTGTGGCTGAAAGAAGCTACCTCTGTGAAGTCAGCCACATATTCACATCTTTTGAAACTTCTGCATCATGGTTACACTCAGTTGGAAAGTTGCAAAGAAAACCCTTTGTGGTTTGAAGCTGAGATTTAGGGTTGACGATATGACGATATCCCTCATACAGGGTTGGGATAACATCTACTTCTTTAAACTGAACTTTGTCCTGTATAGCAGCGGTCCCCAACCTTTTTTGAACCACGGACCGGTTTATGTCCAACAATATTTTCACAGACCGGCCTTTAAGGTGTAGCGGATAAATACAACTAAATAAAACCAGTACCAGTACCAAAAAAAGAAGATTTATTCATAACACACGGGAAAAGACCCAGGGAAAGAGTTAACGATAACAACAATAAAAAAATAACAATAAAACCCCCCCACAACATATACATATTTCAGGGCCCTCATGGAGCTTATTAGTTGGGTTTTCTTTGTGATTTAGCTGGAAGCAAATAGCAATTTGCAAATTCAGGAATTTGGTTAAATTGGTAAACTTACGAGCATTAGCTAAACTTTAAAAATGGCAGTAGTACAGCCAGACAAGTGTTTAGGTTTATATTGTTGGATTGTCATTTATGCTTAGAAACATATACTTATACATTCATACAATTATGTAATCGATTGCATATTGATAGGATGTCTGATCCTTAACAGTCTGCAACAACCCTGTGTACCGTGAAGAGGGGAGTACGTACACTCCTCTCCCAGAGTGTTCTGGCATAGATCACACACCTCCTAGGGTCATGAGAGAGGTTGTATCTTCTCTCTTGATATATGATATAGCAAACACATCTATATCTGTTTGAATGTAAGAGCCTTTGGGTTAAGTGAACTGCTGGACTCCCTGGCACCAGCAGGTCTGGGGAGTGACCCCCCCCCCCCACATACACACACACACACACACACACACACACACACACGCATGCCTATACATACACACAGACAAGGTAGTCTTTGTTCACATGTATGTCTGTGTAAGACGTCATATGTTAATGAGACTATGCATATTCATGTAACCACAATAAAGAGCAGTGCTACGAGAGAGCTGACGAGAGCGACTGGGGTTCGAGCGAAAGGAATAGTGCTCATCACGGTTCTCTCCCTCGTGCACGAGATTACCCAAAGAGTTCAGCCTGGTGTCTAATGCTTTTGCTGTTGTAGTAGAATTGTCTTGGTCGTTCCAGAAATAGGTCTGTGCTAGACAAACCTATCACAAGTCAGTTTAGTTTAGAACTGCTTGGAGTTCTCTAGAGCTGTCTCGATCTACCTTTAGGGTACTCTAAGTGTGAGGGTTAGAGGGTACTCCAACTGTGCTTAAATAGGGTTTAGTGAGAACTACATCATTGTTGCATGATGTGCTTGAAGTTTCAGCGGAAAGCTTTGATGCAAATTTCAAGTGTTTTTCAAAAAGCCTTTATTCTCTGTGGCTACACTAAGAAATAGCTTCCATCAGTTCATTATAGTCCCAAGCAGGATTTGACAGTCTTCCAGCAGAACAGCTCATTCAAAGTCACCTTGACTGCATAAAGGAAAGCATTACTCACACTCTGTGCTCTTTCACTGGTAGCCTAAGCATTCAAATTAGAACCCAAGGGGTTTAAATGTCATATAAGCAAATGTACACAGCCTACGTCAGCTGAGTCACTCTCCCCGACAGAGATCCATGACTCCATTTGTGGAGTTCATTCATGACTCGGTATCTTAGACAGGTCTATTCTAATAGTGCATGAACAGTAATGTCTTGAGTGAAATCGACACAGATAGCTTTGAACTGATTAATGTGACGTTGCAGACATGGAAGTGACTCCTCAGCAAAATCATCCATCAAAACTGTTGCAAACCATGAGGCATCCATGCTGACTCAAAGGCACCAACTGCAGTTCTGCATGTGGTTTTTAATGTTTATTTAGATAGACTGAATATTTATTTTGCTTTGCTTTTCATTTTTGCAGTGGTGTGTAGACAGTATGTAATCATAAATGATCCCAAAAATTGTATAAAACCTGAGTGTAACTATTCCTATGTTCACTCCATCACTGGATCTTTCCAGTGATGGAGTAGGTCTAGACTTACTTACTTACGACAAGTATGTAAAAATTAGCCACTAAATGGCCAGCTTAAGTACACCTACTCTTAAAAAGTTATCTATATTCTAACATGGATTATAAATATCAGCTTTTGACTCTAATGACCAGGCTTTGTAATAAATCTGCAGATTTCTCTTTTAGAGTTGCAAACTTTCTGTCATGATGAGTCAGGCCTTAGAATTTCACAGTGCAGAAAAAGTCCGACTTTTTGCTCCTAACTTTACTTTCTATATTGTATTCAGCTGTTTCTTAGCTGAATGAGCTGGTATTCAGCTGCAAACTCTGAGCAGAGCATATTCTGGGACATGTTGTTTCAGGCTGAGTCACCCACAACACAAATCTACTGTATCCTCTGTTTGCATCTTCCCTCAGACATTTCTGCATTGCTGATGTTGATACCTGCTGCTAAAAGAAGTGTTATTTACAGTGCTGACGTAAACACATGGTGCTGTTGTTTGCACATGAATAGAACTGTAAAGAATCACATTTCCAACAGGTTTTGTTTCAAACTATTTAGAGCAAAGTGTTTGATAAGGAGGCACGGTGTGGTGGTTAAACCTATTTCCTCAGAGCAAGAAGGTTCTGGGTTTGAATCCAGGCTGGAGCCTCTCTGTGCTCTTCCCAGCTTCCTTACTTGATCCCTGCGTGCTGGTCTGGTTAATACGTGATTAGTGGTGATTCTAAATTGACTAATATGTCTCTATGGGTTGATTCTGCCTCAGTGTTGATCTGTCCACACTGTACCCCACATTTCACATTATAGCTAGGATAGATCATGTCTAATTAAGATGACATTATAGTTCTTTATAACAGTGTTTTAAGCTCCAGTCTTGCTTTTTTACAAATGCTATTCACTGAGCTGTAACTCAGTTTTAATCATGAGTGAGGTCTTACAGAGCCAGTCCAGTGCATTTAACAGAGTTTATAGAAGTTCTCATTTCATGATGATGA